>NC_142653.1:18545151-18848181 GCF_055504915.1 Nelumbo nucifera
TTTCTTTTAAATCCTCATCACTTAAGGTTCTGCTAAAGATTTAATTATTAAAAAATTGCCCTCGTCGCTTTTGGTAATGGAACAGATTTATAATAAGACTGATGCCTTCCTGAAAAGTGGCTTATTAAGAAGTCCTATCTTTCTGCATTTTTAATTTGTTTTGTTGGCTTTCATTATCGGTAATTAGCTTTCTCCAAGTAGCAGGACTGTATTTATTGAAGGCAGTTTAGGTTTGGTTCTGAAAATTGAATGGTTTGAACGCGAGCAGGTTGAGAATTGAACTTCTACAACCCTAATGTCTCCACCACTGCTCAATGTTGTGGAGAGACCGAGTAATGTCACATTGGTGCCTTCATCGCCTTCCGTGGACAGTAGCTGCCAGAATGTTTCAGGATTGAGAGAGCGTAACTACATGGGATTATCTGATTGTTCTTCAGTGGACAGCTCTGCAATATCCGGCCTGTCTGAAGAGAATAAGAGCAGTCTTAATCTGAAGGCAACGGAACTGAGACTTGGGCTTCCTGGATCTCAGTCTCCTGAACGGGGTTCTGAGCTATGCCTTCTGAGCCCAGGGAAACTTGATGAAAAGCCCTTGTTTCCTTTGCTTCCTTCAAAGGATGGTATCTGCTCATCTTCTCAGAAGGCTGTTGTCTCTGGCAACAAAAGAGGATTTTCTGACGCCATGGATGGCTTCTCAGAGATGAAAAGTGCTGTGTTTACTGAGGGCAATTGGATGTTTCCTGCTGCCGGGTCTGATTCCGAAACTACCCAATCTGTGGCACAAGGGAAATTTCATGTTAACCCAGGACTGCTGTCAGCCAGGTCTTCACCCAACTCTGGAGTGAAACCTGTTTCTGTGAAGGAGCATTCTGGGGCTTACCCCGGCATGACGAAAGAGATTGTGCCCCCAAAGCCCCGTCCTGCCAATGAGACCAGCCATAGCCAGATAGGTGCTGCTAACCACAATACCAGTGCACCTGCTGCTAAGTAAGTATATTGCTCATTTTCTTGAAGAGGCATTCATAAATGGTTTTTCAACGTGGAAAAGCTCACCGATTCTCCATTCACGGCAGGGCACAAGTTGTTGGTTGGCCACCAATTAGATCATTCAGGAAGAACACACTTGCCACCACTTCAAAGAACAATGAAGAAGTTGATGGAAAACCAGGTCCAGGTGCTCTCTTTGTCAAAGTAAGCATGGATGGTGCTCCATATCTGAGGAAGGTGGATCTTAGAACTTATTCTAACTATCAGGAGCTGTCTTCTGCTCTTGAGAAGATGTTCAGCTGTTTCACCATAGGTGAGCCATTTAAGTGTTTCAGTTATTTAGAGAGTGCATTGTTAGAACTTAGACCATGTGGATGTTTGCAGATCCGATTTGATACATTTTAGGGAAACAATGGTGTTAGTATGGATCCAGTTATTGCTGTTTCTGTATGATTTCAGGTCAATGTGGCTCCCATGGACCCCCAGGTAGGGAGATGCTGAGCGAGAGCAAGCTGAGGGATCTTCTCCATGGATCAGAGTATGTTCTTACCTATGAGGATAAGGATGGTGACTGGATGCTTGTGGGAGATGTCCCCTGGGAGTAAGCTTTAATCCTGCCTCTGTTTAGTCCATCTTCGTTGACAAAGCCAATTTAACTATGGAGATTCCCCTCCCTTATTCTGTGAATAAATTATTTAGATATTTATAGCGTAACTATATGATTATGAGTGATAATTATATTACATTTTTTTTTGGAAAAAGATAATTATATTGCTTATTGCTGAGAAGTCTTAAACCTTTTTTGCTTCATGGGGCTACACAATGAGGGGTAGCCCATCCCTCATCCCCTTAACCCCCCAAGTCTGGTGGCAGCGGGATTTGATCCCAGGTCCTGCTACAACAAGTCAGAGGTCCTACCAACCGAGCCACCATCAGTTGGTTTGAGAAGTCTTAACCTGTAGTTGAGAAATTCCAAAGGTTTATTATAGAGGTTAGGTTTTTATCAACCCCACCTCTCCCAAAGGACCTGGGTAGCCAAGACCAACATCTGGTAACAGCACTTTTATCAACCGTACATGTGCAAAAAAATCGCATTACCTTTCCCAAGAAAAAGAAAAAAAAAAAGATCTGTTTAATGTGGCTAAGGGGTGTAGCCTGGGCAGGGTGGACCAGTTTAGTTTTTGGTAGCAACCTAGGCCAGGCCTGGATATTTGGCCCGGGCTCCGGAGTGGCTGAACCTGTCAAAGCCCAAGTTGCCCAGTCCAAGCTAAACATAACCCAACTTGAGCTGGCTTTGGACCTGGGTGGTCTTGGGTGTGCATGGTTGAGCCTGGATTGGTTGGCCAGGTTTAAGAGTCTATTTACACATGTTGCATTTTTTCATTTCATTTGAGCTGTAACCGACAAGTATAATATATGTTTGTTTTTACATGTTTATGCATGAATGTAGGCCTTGATTGATAATATAAATATTGTAAGTATACTTACACAATAGTTTAATAAACATGCATACATAACATTTTTAAATGTACTATAGATGGTCAGGCGGGCTTGGATTGGGCTGGGCTAGGCTTACCCAAGACTTCAACCCTAGACTAACTTGAGTTTAAGGTGAAGCATGAGTCATCAAGCCCAGAGTCAGAAAATCCAAGCCCAGCCAATGCAAAAGCATGGGTTGAATCCAGCTCGGCTCAGGTCCCCCCCCCCCCTCCCCCCAAGTTGTAGCCCCATATGTTGCTAATGAACAGGACTACAACTCAAAAATGCATGGGATGGGAAATGATTCCATTTGGGAGGGTTGTACTAATTTGATTTGATCCATAGTTCAAGGTGGATCTTGGTGCATCGTGCATTGCATTCTACCATGACAGTATCATATACGATAGTATTTATAACTTAGGGGGTGCATCTTCCATGCTTTTTGTGGCATTCACGAAAAATTCCTTGCAAAAGCAATATTTATTTCACATGTAGAGGTGAGATCTGACAGGCATGCTCTAGCAAAGGAAGAAACAAAAGCAATATTTAGTATCTGACTTGGAGGTGTATCTTCTGTCTTTGGTGGTGTTCACAAAAAAAAAAAAAAAAGAACTTGCAAAAGCAATATTTATTTCACATCTAGAGTGAGATCTGGACCAGCGTGCTCTAGCAAAGGAAGAAACAAAATGTAAAGAGTGTTTTATGATGTCGGAATGGTTGAATACATCATTTAATTCATAATATCTACCTTATGTCATCCTGAAAATAACCTACACCATTAAACCACTTAAATCACTCCCAGCAATAAAGTATGATTTTCACATGGTTTGGTTGTTCGCATGTGCTGAATGTTACATAAAGAAACTTAAAATGCAATTTGAAGCATCTAACGGGAAGTCAATCTGTTTTTTTTAAGAACTTTCAACAGAAGATATTGATTAACACTACAAAACCTCCAATTTTGGTTAGTTGGCTTAATTGTTTGATTTTCTAATAAGATGGATAAATTTGATATATATATTTTTTTGAAGTCCTATCTCACATAATCTGCTTTTTGCATTCCTACTGGTCTGAGAAAATGAGCTTGTGGATCTATGACAGGATGTTTACCGATTCATGCAAACGGTTGAGGATCATGAAAAGCTCTGATGCCATTGGCTTAGGTGTGTATGTATTCTATTTGGAAAACGATGCTATGAATAATGGATTGCATCCTCCCTTCTGTATGGTGAACATTACAAGTAAAGTGTTGTTCTCAGTTTGGTTAGCATTAGAGGTGGCTTTGGAAAAGGTGAATAAACCCAAGAAGTGCTGTTTGCTCATGCTTGATCCACCACATCTTTTCTTGCCCAGGGAGGATGAGGATGAAAATTCCATGCTCCTGTGTCTCATAATATCAAAAGAGACTCCATTATGCTCCACTATTTATTAACAATAATTGGCAGAGAAAGTCTGGATCATATCACAGTTTTTCTGTTTTTGCCCTGATCCAAAGAACATCCTTGTTCTGCTTCTGACTTGATTCTCTCTCCTGGGTTGCCATCTGCCCGGTGTCATTGCATGGATTTCTTTTTGTTCATTATTTTCCCTGCATAGAACAAGTCACTAGTCTGGATCTCCAATACTTGATGCTCAGTGCTAAGTGTAAACCAACCAATGGCAATTCATCAAAATTCACAAGGGTGGTTTTGAATGGTCAGACCCTCAAAAGTGAGAGTGGGTGGTTGTGATAGTGGAAGATCTCACTTTTGAGGGTCTGACCAACCAAATCCACCCCTGTGAATTGATGAATTCTCATTGGTTAGTTTACAAGTTAGCACAAAGCTTCAAGTACAGGAGATCCAGACTGACTACTTTATATCGGACATGATCCGTTGGGAAAAAGTCCATTTTTTGATTGTTTATGGTTGTCGTCCCTCAAGACCCTCTAATAATTTATGCGTTCCAAGTTGTGTTCTGAGTCTTTTTGTTGGCCTGGACATGCCTCTTCTGGCGGTGTATTCCGCACATTGGCATTTGCATGCTCTTATAAACAAGTAACAATTCCATCAAGAATATCTTGGTATCTGAGGCATCGTTTTTTCCCCTGCAGCTCCAAGGGCCATGGAGAAATGTAGGAAGAGGAACTAGCTGCCATCCGAAAATGATAATTGCTTATCAGTTGGCAATCGAAAGGGAAAGAGCCCCACAACATGGCAGGTAAGGAAGGAAGAGCGTGTCAGGAAGTAGGCTGGATGGTAAATCATGACTTGGTTGCTTTATCTCTTTATCCATATGCTTATCGCCGGGTAATTTATGTTGCTTTAATTTGTGCCGAGTCTATATTGTAGTTAGAACTTAGAAGATTACTAAGACCGCAATTTCTCAAGTTCCTATTTGCTTGGGCGTAACTTTGTAAAGTGTTTTGTGGTGGACCTTTTTGTTTAGTGTGTTTGATGATCAGGAACCAGCTCCAATTTATGCTTTTTTTGCCACTGGTTATGATTGTATCAACCGCACGATTACTGTTCTCTTTAATAGCTGCCTTACGAAATGTAATGTTATCGATGCCCATTGCCCTTACCTGTCCGAGATTTGATGATGCTAAATTCCTTCCTGCTTGATCAAACATTTGTGTGACTTGCTATTCTTCCATGAACTAGGTTCTCTTCCTCCTGTTTAGTTCTCGTTCGCTTCTTAGCCTTCAAGTTGTAATTTGTAAATGTCTGAAGATCTGGATTTTGGTGATGCAATTGCTGGCACTTTTTGCCCCAACTAGATCCTTTGATTGGAGGGTTTTCCGTTGTATTTACATGGCGTACAGTTTTTATGACACATCAGTTTTTTATTTATTTTTTGTTTGGGACTGTAGTTGGTTGCTGCCAAGTAGGCATTTTCTAATGACACATCAGCAATAGTAAAGAAAAAGGGTAATTGTTCAAAACCCACCGTCACTTTTTATGAATTCTCTTAAACTCACCCTAACTTTTCAAAATTGTACAAAACTCACCATGTCAGTGTAACTTGACTAACTGGCATTGTTAATTTACTATTTTACCCCTCATTATATTCGGTCTATTTTGCAATATATCAAAATTACCCCCATCTTTCTTCAACCCAAAACCCTAATAGTAAGAAATCATTGGCTGCTACTTTCTTCCTCCATCGGCCGCTATTCACCTTAACGAGACGGGCTTTGCTTGCTTTGTCCTTTTCTCTCCCAAGAACGTGCATCTCAACTTTCAACTGGATTCTCTTTCTTTCAAGGTTATCAATCTCTTCAGGTTGGCTATCAAGCTAGACTCTCACATTTGCACAAGCTTCATCAACTAGATCAATTGCCTTATCAGGTAGATGACGGCCTAAAGAGAGCAAAAGATACATTAATTAAAATCCCAATTTGAAACCAAATCTATAAACCAAAATCTCAAAAAAAATAAATAAATTTAATCCCTAAAACCACTCATCAACCACAAGAACTTGTTACATACCAGTAATGTAGCAACTAGAGAGTTGAGTAGCAACCACAAGAGCTCTGCCTTGAATTTGAACACCATGGTGACCTTCATACCTCTCTTTCAATCCTCGAAGGATGTTGATTGTGTCTGCAACACTGGGCTCTGCAACATAAACTTGTTGGAATCGTCTCTCAAAAGCAGCATCCTTCTCAACACGTTTCCTGTACTCTTCAAGGGTAGTTGCACCAATGCACCTCAGCTGGCCTCTGGCAAGCATTGGCTTGAACAAATTAGCTACATCCACGGAACCCTCAGTTCGACCAGCTCCAAGAACCAGATGGATCTCATCAATGAAGAGAATTATTTTTCCCTTCATCCTCTTCGACCTCTTTCAATACATCTTTCAACCTCTCCTCAAATTCTCCTCTGTATTTGGCTCCAGCCACAAGGGCACCCATATCCAAAGTGATTAGTCTCACATCTAAAAGATTGTTTGGGACATCTCCTCTGACGATTCTCTGAGCTAGTCCTTCCACCATAGCGGTCTTACCCACACCAGGCTCTCCAATCAAAACTGGATTGTTCTTTGTTCTTCTAGAGAGAATCCATATCACTCTTCGAATCTCTTCGTCTCTACCAATGACTGGGTCTAGCTTCCCAGCCTGCTCAACAAGGTCACAACCATATGTCTTCAATGCCTGAAAATTGGTGTCGCTGGAAGCACTTTCAACCTTCCTTCCTTCCCTCGAAGCTTCTCAACCTCTGATTTCACTCCTGCCACACTAACCCCAGCCTCCTTGAGGAGATCTCTGATTTGGGAATCCTCAAGAAGACCAAGAATCAACTGATCAACGGCAAGATGAGTATCGCCGTGAGATTTCTGCAACGATTGGGATTGCCTGATTACCTTAATCAAAGAAGTGCTTGTAGGGATTTCATCCGGGGCAGGATGCTGAGACGGAATTTTCTTCATGGCTTGATTGAGGACTCATTCAAAGGAGTTCGTGGCTTCATCTCCACCACCAACATTGGCGACTGCTTGCCGGAGGATGCCATTTGGGTCAGTTTTCAATGCGACAACCATGTGAATTGGAGTAAACCGTGCATGGCCAGAGTTCATTGCCAGTTCATGAGCCCCAGCAATGGCCTCGTTTGTTTCGTGAGTGAACTTGTTTAACAGGCTGGTGTTGAAAAGATGAAGTAACAAGAAAACAGAAGGTAGAAGAATCATGCCCTCAAACATTTTTCAGTCAAAAAAAATGCTTAACAGACCGACTGGCCCGACTCACCATTTAGGGGTAGTTTAGTAATGAAACATTCATTTAGGTGGACATGGACAACTTGGCCCATTGAACTTTAACGGTATTCTAATGGATTGTGAGTTTTAGAAAATAAAATGTCACTGGCATGGTGGGTTTTGGACGTTTTGAAAAGTTATGGTGAGTTTAAGAGAATTCATAAAAAGTGATGGTGGATTTTGGACAATTACCCTAAAAAAAAAAGAGAATACACTAGTAATAAGGATATTTCCTCATATCATATCTTTTCTGATTTCCAAGGTAACATCATCAGGCATGTTCTAAAAATTGGAGTTAAGATGTGACAATATATGGCATCTTAAGGGGTTTTATGATCCACTCCCCCTCAGAATTCATAATTTGATCATAAGGTTCAAAATATTGGTACGCATGGTTCAAAGTATTAATACGATATGAATTTCGGTCGTATCATATCGGTACTTAGAAACGGCCGATACATATTTTTTTTTTAGTTTTTTTTTCAAAGTTTAGTCTTTTGGGAAACTTATAAGATATTTTTTATTATTAAAAAAATTGGGGGTCCGAAACACCTGGAAACAGGCGACTGTATCTTTTTCAAAAGATACGATACGATACATTGAACAATGTCAGTACATATTGGCCCGTATCAGATGATACATATCGGGGCCTTCCCGATACGCACCTATATCGGGTCAGGCCATGGTTCAGAGGGTAGTTGGGATTTAAACTGACCCCTCTGAACCGGTGCTACTATTTGCTATTTCTACTTGAAATGTTCTGATTTTGATCAATACAAATTTAACATTCAATCATAATTGAAACAGGCATACACCTTAAAATCGCATTGGGGAGGCTGTTCACCGAAACGTCAAATTGGCGTTGTTAAGTTGAAACAGCAATGATGTTAATCATTCTGGCTGAAGTGATTTTCACATGTGATGTGATAACACATCTCTCTCATCATTTCATCAATTTGTATTGATGAGCCCAGAACAATTAATGGGCATTTCTACCAAACACAACCCTAGGGGCAAGACTCCCTGAGAGAATTGTCCAATCCCTAGTGGATGACTATTTGTATTGAGACTTCTTATTGTTCAATGGATTTAGGCTTTAGCCTCAAAACACACATAAAGGCAAACATCACACTGTAGACCAACTTCAACCTAAATTAGTGGTGCAAGTTGAGGCCGTCCAAGTCCAACCTGAGAATTGGGTTTAAGGCCTAAGCCCAAGGTCAAGCCCGATTTAACCAATTTGAACCCAGCCTGACACCTGATACTGAAATTTAATGTATTTGGGTTGCGTTTGAGCGCAGGTTTGGGTTGATTGATCATGCATACCAAAATTTGACACATGTGCATGTGATAATGTTTGCAATACATATGTAAGTACCTATAATTGGGCTGGTCAGGTCTGTTGGGGTTACCGAAAAATACAAAACCCACAATTTTTGGATCCAGGTCCAGCCTGATAAGTTAACAAAATATATTAAAGTAATTAAAGAAAGAAACAAGAGTTTAGGTCCAGCCATGAGGGAATATTATCCCAACAACAACAGAAAAGGGAAGTTTTCACCACCTGGGCAATTAGATGCGCCGGTAAAGTTAGTTCCCAAGGCCTAGGACTAATATATATATATATATACATGTTCAAGATTTTGTCAAGGTAATGTTGCAATTTCCAGTCCAAAAATTCTGAAGATCCTGTTATTGCATCCACAATCGCTTTTGCATCTGAGTAAATGGTGAGGTCAGACCGCCCATGTTGCTTGGCGAAAATAAGGCTTTGAAGAACCACTATACATTCAACTTCCATGGGGCTGAAACATTAGAAACTTTGTCACCCAGGGCACACAAAATTTTAAGTCATTATCCAAATTAACTAAATCAAAAGAACCTTGATTACTCATGAGGGTACCACCGTCACAGATAATATTGAGGGAGCATAAGTCCTTACTCACAACATCATTGTGTTGTTGGGAAATTACTAGAGTGGAATGCAAGTTAGGGGATAAGGCATTTTCAGGGTTTTCGATGGCCTAGTTTATTCTCCATATTTAGCTGGATTTTCTGAAGGACCCAAGTGATGTTTTTTCTTGAAGACCAAGTTATTCCTAACAATTCAGATGAAATACCAGGCCACAGCTAACCAATCGATAATTTTCTCCCTTGTTAATTTATCACTAAATATATTAGCCAAGAAATTCAGAACATGAGAGAAGGAGAGAAGGCTCGGAGGAAAAGAGATGGACCATGAGGATCTAAGTCCAGCCTAAGGACCGAAAATCCAAGCCCAGTTCATGTAAAATTGAGAATTGGGTCAGTTTAAGCTGGGGTTGGATCCACCAAGTTGCATCCCTAACCTAAATCTAGCGGTGATAACTCATTTTTATTTTTATTCTGTTTGCTATGGTGAATGGTGATGAACGAATTTGCTAAAGTTGGTTCAGTATATTTTTATCCCTTTTCTCTTCATTTGACAAGGGACATTCTCATCAAATGATGTACTATTTCACAATGTGACGAAGATAGCGGGAGAGTTACCTGTCATCAAGAGAAATATTAATTAATTAGCGCAACCCATTGACCATTGAAATTATTATTTTTTTCTGCTGCAACCAGTGAAATTAATCTTGTGGAATCATTTTTCTTTTCCAAGTTTTCACTGGGGACTTGCCCGGTTTATCAAAATATGGATTATGTCCAATTCATCTTTTTACGACATTATGCCTTCAGTGGACATCTTTCTTCTATTTCAATTAAAGTATTAAAACAGAGTTGGTAGTCACAACGAGTACAAGCAATAAGGAGAGAGAAAGAAGAGGTGGGGCAGGTGGTGGTGGTGGGAGGGAGGACTAGTAGAAGTGGAACCAAATTTGAACAAAGCAATTTTATGAGACACATGGCGAATATGCTTAGAAAATGAATTTGAATGAATATCAGTTGATTGATTTCCACTGAGATGATATTGGTTGTAAGGATTAAAATATTATTACACCCAATATTCGCACTCGCACACAAGTATTGGTGTGTATTAATATGGCTGATATCTATTTTTTTTAGTTTTTTATTTTATTTTATAATGATCAAGGGACTGGAGAAGTGGTGTAAGGCCTTTTAAATGCTTCAAAAAATTGTATATCATACATATATCAATATTTTAATTTTTGATGTCACATGTTTAGCTTTTCAGGAAAATGAGGTCATGTGTCTAAATACTGTGGAGCTATCTGATAGTGGGTTGTAGGTTTTATTAGGAATTTCTCAGAAATTGTCGTGTACCTAACTTTTTAGAAAATGAGAATGTCATTTGTTTGAATGGTGGTAATGGGTTGTGAGCTTTAACAACAACTTCTTAAACAAAATGCCATGTGTCTAAATTTAAAAAATCCACATGTTTGATTGATAGGGTTGTAGTCTGAAAGCCTTCCTTTAATATATATATATATATATATATATTGGTTGATTGGTTATCAGTTTTTTAAATATCAGACATTTTCACTACCATAATCAAGCTCAAAAGTACAATGTATAAGCATGTAAAGTATTGGGATACACTTAGGAAATGTTGGAGAATATAAGAAGAAATGAGAATTGCCTGTATACTTTAGGCAACCATGTAAATTTTATCAGTTCATAAAATTGGCGTACAAGATAAAAATTGAAATCACATTAATGTAGTATGGGTAAGGTTCTAGTTTGCTACATGAGATACTTGGGATCAATCCTCCATAAAAGGCATGTTTTGTTAATTTTTTTATGCTTTAACTGCATTAAAAAGATGGGGTTATCATTAGATACCCATGATTAAGTGACTTTCTGTAGTTTTCAAGTATGGTAATAAGAATCTTGTTTGTCACATGAGAAACTTTTGATTAGGTGATTTGCCCACCTTTGGTAACTAAAAGCATGTTGGGTTGTTGCTATACATAAAGTGTATTAAAAGGACTGGGATTGTTTGTCTGACTATTTATGTACCCATTTTGAATCCTGGTATTTGGGAAGGGGAGTTTTTTTTTTTAAGGTAAAACATCATATTTCATTCAAATATGAAACTTGTATTAGTATAGAATAGTGGTCATAGTACCAAACAAGAAAGTATAGAAACATTATAAAGGAGATCAACTAAAAAATTAAATAGTGGTTAATTGATTTATTAGGAACATCATTAAGTAAGGGAGATCAGCTAAAAAATTAAAATAGGAGTTTGGATGAGAAATAGTTAAATAAGCTATTTAATGAAAAGTAAATTAAGAGAGTAAAAGATTTAAGAAGAGAGAGAGAGAGAGATTAAGAAAGTTAATAGGGATTTAATAGAAAGCTAATTACAAAGGAAAATTCAAATTTTAAATGAATAGATGAAGCTAATACTATAGATTTCAACTTTACTAAAAATTCAATGAGGCACCTTAAATTTTATAATAAATTATTATAAGCTCCTATCTAGAATCATTAAGCACTTATGTACAAAAATTAATACATTATTTACACATATTAACCATTAATATGTTATTTTTCTTTTAAACAAAATTCAAAGTTTTGATATAATATGCCCCGTATCTTTGAGGGTTTGAAACAATAAATAGAGGGAGTTAGGACATTTGACCACTATTAGAAGTTAATAGCCTTCCTGGAGATGTTCTCATTCAATTATTGATCTTTAATTTGTTTTTTTTTTTTATTCCAATATCAGCTAATTGAAATGCACAATACATGAATTCGTTCTATTGTGCAAATTGATACTTTGAACCTTGATTTTTAATCAAATTATTAATTAATAATTATATAAACATATAAATAATGATTTTATTCTAGTTAACAGTTCTAAAAAGAGTTATTGGTAAACGAAAACGGGATGGATTAAAGTAGTAAGAAACTTTTTGAGGTCTAATAGTAAAGGCAGTGTTTGGCATCGATGTCATTTTTTGAGAAAACGGTGCCACATATGTGCCACATAAAAAAAAACGGTGCTTCAGAAAATGACCTTTTATTTGGTACTGTTTTTCCATAAAAAAACGTTGTCCATCCCACTGATCTTTATTTGTTGTAATTTTATGGGTTTAAAATTTAGGTGGTGTTTGGGACCAATGCAGGTTTCTCGAAATCAGCACCACATCAGAGCCACATTAGTGATTCAAAAACCATTGATTATTTTGTTGTTTGGTTGGCTGATTTTTGAGAAATCAATAAATCAATAAGAAGTCAATTATTAAAATCGGGCTTAAAAGAGGAATCAACATTTTCAATGTGTAAGTATGGAGGTGAGGCTAGATACGGTGGTCTCCTTAAAGGACGAAGAAAGATCAGGGCTAAGGCCGTAGGGGGAAATAATGGGTAGGTTTTTGCTTATGGATAGTTTCAATAGAGTCGGGTAGTAAGAGTAGTCAAAGAGAATGTCCCCCAGTCATACTTTACAACCTCCTTTTATATGGGAGATCCCAAGACTTTAAGGAGAAGGATTTCAAAAAAGGATTTGATTCCCATTAGGAAAGGGATTCCTTATTTTTATGTCGGTTATCAAGAGAATACCATTGAGGTTCCGCCATGTGTCCGACAAGATCCTCTAAGGACAAAGTTCCATTTTCCTTGAGGATTCTCGCCTAGCACATACAGGCTACATCTTGTCATGGGTTTCCTCGTAGCCACATGGCAAAGCATATATGTGGGAAGCTCTTTGGGCTCATTACAGGCTTAAAATAGCTTGTTAAAGTTATCCTAGACTCGGGATGGCTTTCGGAGTTCATCGCAAGAATATATGTGGTTCTATTTTGATACTTTCATCATGATTATGGCAATGGAGGACCAGATGTACTTACACAATGATTCCTCTTTTTTTCCAGTTTGATTATGCCTTTTTTTATATAATGTGGCATTTGATGTGGATAGGGGAGACATAGCTGATTTCTCAGAAATTGGGTAATTTACAACAATGGTACCAAATGAACAATTTCTCGGGTTTTCAAGAAATCAGTGATTTATGAGAAATCTCATAAGAGGAATTATCATTGATCCCAAACACCTCCTTAGTATGCTATCCAAAGCCCAAACCATACTTGGTAAATATGCATTTATTGAAAATTTTCACTAAAAAAATTATCATACCAAAAAAACAAGGAAAAGTTGTGGATTTTTTCAACGCATCATGAATAAGTTACTTAAACCTCCCCTTTATTTTTTGACAAATGCTTTTACCACCTACTGTACATTGACCACTCTGTACTTCTCCTTTGGGAACCCATAATCCCCAAGTTCTGGCAAGTCTCCGCTACGACTAGCACAATTGGTCGGCACCTTGTTCTCCCTTGAGATTTAAGAGATACACAAAAAAACACCCTTTGTTAATTGTTAGTTTGACCTTAATAATCTAATCCAAAGTGATGATATCCGCTTTAGCATTCTTTAAAATTCCTAATTTAGAAGGAGTACAAATGCAAATTTGTACAATATAAATACAAGCAAAATAATACAAAATACAAGGTTTTGCACTCTATATAATTGCATTTGTACTCTTTCGAAGGTTCAGTTTGGAAGAAGTGCAAATATAAATATGTAGTGCAAATACATACAAAATACAAGGTTATGTATTCTACATATTTGCATTTGTATTTGTTCTGGCTCAGTTTGGAAGGAGTATAAATACAAAAATATACATTGCAAATATATACAAAATACAAGGTTTTGCACGCTACATATATGTATTTGTAATCCTTCCAAACTAAGCCTTAGGCTCAGTTTGGAAAGAGTGTAAATGCAAATAAATACAGTACAAATACATACAAAATATAAAGTTTTGCACTCTATGTATTTGCATTTGTACTCCTTCGAAACAGAGCCTTATTGATTTTATTGTGTTTTATGAAACCTTGGAGGGTCATTGGCATCCATAGTATATAAGTAAGAAGCAAAAATGCCTGAACCATTTCCTCCCATACTTCACCGTTTTTAGCATTTTACATCAATTATATTCGAAACTGCTGCAAGGGTCAACCGGTCAATGGCTGGCTATTAGATGGGGGCTGGTAGTTCATCATCGACATGGACTACTGCCCCTATGTAATATCTAAGGCCCTGGTCCCTGTTTGGTTCGTATGAATAGGGGTTTGGATTTGGAATCGGAATGGGTTATTCTGATTCTAATTGCTAGAATGGCATTCATCCATTTGAGGGAATGGTCATTTCTTGACTCTTCTTTGGGAATGAAATCTCATTTCTTTTGATTTCAATTCTCATTTTCATTCCTGTTTGAACTAAATACACTATGGGAATAGACCATTTCAATTTTGATTCGAACTCCAATTCCAATTCCAACTGCAAACCAAACAGACCCTAACCGTTGACCCTTGCATCACTGTTGATTATCCCGATTCAATAACCCAACGTCCAACCTGACAGCCATTGGACATTCCATGAATGACAGGGGAACACAAGGATAAGCTCTTAACGCGTGTCAACAATTCTATTTTGTTTGATCTTTGAATTTTATTGATATAATGCCTTTTTTCCTGTTACTAAAAATCAGTTTAAAAATAGTATAAATATAAATATATACAGTGCAAATACATACAAAATACAAAGTTTTGTGCTCTACAAATACTCCTTCCAAACTGAGCCTAAACCTTTATTTGAATTCCAGTTTCATATAACCCGTTTGTAAATATAGGCAAAGAAAACAACCTCTTTTTTTTTCGGCCACAAAAGGCGAAGAAGGCAACAGATATCATTTTGGACCCAATTTCTTTTTGTGGGGTTTTTTTTTGGATCTTTAAATGGATTTTAAAGTAATTCTCCATTGTTCAAATTATTCAAAATAATAAAGTTAGGACTATATAATATTATTTTATCATGAATTAACTAATAACACCAATTTTTAACTAAAGAATTTGTCCTCTTCACTCTTTGTTTTTACTTATTTTAGTTTTGAACATCTTTCTTTTCTTAACCATTATTTTGAAAATAATGCATTCTTTTTGGTTTTTTCACACTTTCTGTATATTTGGATTTTGCATAACCCATTTTACAATACCGGGTGAAGAAGATGAGAAAATCGGATCCTTATCAATTCATTTTCATTAAAACCATATCGTGTATGATTTGAATTAAATGGACTTAGGGTTTGTCAAACATGTAAAATATATGCAGATTCTATTATTAACTAAATAATATGGGTTATTTAATACGTAATAAAATAATAAAAGTATTAAATTAACTAATTATTTAGTTGCTTATTTAGCTTTTGTTAATTATTAATTAATAGCTACTATAAAATTAACTACTATCATTATATTTTAAACTACTATAATAATTATATTAATAAATAACATAGTTATAATTAATTTTTTTAAATTTATTTCACTTTTACTTCTTGGGGTGCAACTTGGGTGGGTTGGGTTATCAAAACCTAACCCTATGTCTCAAACCTCAAGTTCAGGCTTAGCCCAATTCAAGGTTAAAAAGTTTATTAATCTATTTGGGCTTTAGCATGTTAAGCTTTGTAGTCCAACTTTAAGGTAGAATATATTGATAATATGTAAATATATATATTATCATAAAATGTTGGATGAACTCAGATTGGATTGAATTAGGTTTGATCTATCCGATGCCTCAATTCAGGTCCAACTTGAGTTAACGTTAAAGCTTGAGTTTTTTGGCCCAAGCCTAACTTTGAAGTTTGATAATCTCAAGCATAACCTATGCAAAAGATTTGGTTGACCCGGATCGAACTCAAATTAAACCCACCCAAATTACACCACTAATTTGTTTTGTCTCAAATTCTTTTAACAAAGCTAAAGCTCATACACCGAGTCCCCCCTAATATAAAAGGGTCTATTAATTTGTTTAAAATAGATAGAAGGGTATAAATGTATAATTCCTCTAAACTACTAAAGGGAGAAATTTGAAGAGGTTAAGGCACGCCAGATGAACACAACGCATGTTCCATAAATACCCGCGACCAATATATGAAATGATTCAAAAATCAAAATAAGTTTGTTAAACAGCTGTCCGATTAATTATGGAGTAATTCATTCACGAAAGGGGGTAGGGAGTTCACATCAGCGCCCCACAAGACGCGCCCCACTATACATCCTAACTGTAAACTGTATACTCAAAAGTGGAAACATGATGTTTTCAATGCACGCTGACATGTGTAAGTGGGGCTCAATAATTTCGAGGGTAGGGATTTGCTATCAATTTACCCACGGAACACTGTCCCAATAAGCTACTGCAGCCGCACAATGGTAACATCTCCTGTACCATTCATGAAGAGATATTCCCATTGTGCGACTGTAACGAGTGTTGGGACAACATTAGTAGCGTTTATTGGTAAATGGTAGCAGATCTGATCTCTCACGAAAGGTGCCTGCTAGATCCGGTTTTGATCATGTATTTATTTGCTGTGTACACGCGTCCCTTGAACCTTCAACTGGTTCGACCGTTCGAGACATCTGAAATTTTCGAACTAAACCGACCGCACCGCATACAGCGATCCCAGAACCAGAACCAGAACTCAACAAGCGAGATTTGGCGACTTGAATGGAACCGCTAAATTTGTAATTGTAGCTCTAGAAATTCTGTTGAAGATGATGGCTTCGAAGCTCTCCCCTGCATTCTTTACATGGTTCATCTTGTTAACTTGTTTGTTCTTCTTCTACCTCTACTCCTCCTTTCTTCCTTTTTACTCTCTCTCTCCAACCCCAATGCAGTCTCTGAAATCCCCACTTAAAGAATCCCAGAAGAATCCACAGTTAGAGCGAAGACACCCTTCTCCAATTTGCAACTTGTTTAGGGGGCATTGGGTTCGAGATCCAAGTTACAGACCCATCTATGACGAAAACTGCCCTTTCCATCGCAACGCTTGGAATTGCTTAAGGAACAAGAGAGATAACATGGAGGAGATCAACTCGTGGAGATGGGTGCCTGAAAATTGCACTTCTACGCGGATCGATCCCGTTGCATTTTTGGACTTGATGAGGAATAAGAAAATTGGGTTTATTGGCGATTCTTTGAACGAAAATTTCTTGGTTTCGTTTCTTTGCATTCTCCGGGTGGCAGATGAAGGTGCAAAAAAATGGAAGAGGAAAGGGGCTTGGAGAGGCGGGTACTTCCCCAAGTTTAATGTCACGGTTGCTTACCATCGGGCTGTCTTGCTCGCCAAATACGAGTAAGAAAATTGGTTATATTCGTTTCATTTCGGGTTCCACATTCCTTTGTTGATTGTTTACCTGAAACATTTTTTTCTTGATTCAATTGCATTCAAAGTCCATCTTGTGCTGTCTATTTGGGTCTTTATATTTTTCAAATCCCGAGAGGTGTGCATCGAATAAAAGAGGATTGGTATTAATATGGTAATCGTATTTGGAACTGAGGTAAAAATTAATGCAGAGAACCAAGTAGTTGTACCACCATGTTTTCCAATAGAAAGTATGAAGTTAAAAAATGGATGAGCAAGAATCAGTAGAGCCCAGGGAGGCCATTGGTGGTTGCTATTGCAGTATTTTTTCAATTTTATTTCATTATTACTTTTTCTTGTTAAGTATTATTTTATATCATAGTTTTAAATAATTAATTAATTACTAATTTCATTAAAAGGATTTTAGGTAAGGGAATTCGGATTTCGTCCTCACAAAATCTGTCCTCATAGCACTTGCAGCCAAGGTTTAAAATGTGGATGTCCGTGGAAATGTCGGCCATCCAAATATAAGAAGCATGTTGGAAATATCGTATGGAAATATTGTAAATATCATAGACATGGTGGAAATAGTGTAAAATATGCAAAACATAGAATGACATTTTATGAAATGATAAAAGATGCATAGGCACACCTTTTTAAATCACTATCTTGTTCTAAATCATTAAACAAAGCTAAGAAACTAAGGATATGGACAAAAGAATATCAACCCATTTAAGGATCTCACCTAACAGCTTAAGCTTTTATTAGGTTGAATGGTTTTTTGAGATGGCATCAGAGCCACTTTGACCAAGTGGTCTAGTGTTCGATCCTCATTACCCCCATTATAATTAATTAAGTTTCAGCACAAGGTATGGGTGGGCCTATGCTTGTTCACACTTGAAGCCCAATGGTCTTTTGTGTGAGGGGGCGTGTTAGAGAATATCAACCTATTCAAGGACCTCACCTAACAGCTTAAGCTTTTAGGTTGAATGGTTCTTTGAGAAGAGTTTCATAATAGAATGTGTTAAAGCAAAATTTAAACTCATAGAAAATGTAAATGATTGTTATAGATCAACCATATAATCTATTACACAAACAAAAAATTAATATTTAACTTCATGTTTGAAATGAATATTGAACTAGCTAGCTCAAGGTGGTTATCATGTAAGTTAGGCGTAAAATAACATTGTTACTTCACATATCTGGAATATGTCACCAACTTATGTTATAATACTCTTGGACTCCACAAAGTACTAGTAGTGTTCATTTGGGAATATGTCGATTCCAATAAAATTTCATGTCACTACCCATGGAAGTGGAAATGGAAATATGTTGTGGAAACTATTTCCACATAGTGCTGGTAGTGTTCATTGGGAAAATGTTGATTCCCGTAAAATTTCGTGTCGCTAACTATGGAAATGGAAATATGTCGTGGAAATATTAGGGAAATTAGGGAAATTTTAAACCATGTTGCAGCCATGTATTGGGAATATCTCCCTATGAATAGTGTATATATATATATATATACGGAGATGTTCCCAATGCATGGCTGCCAGCGCTGTGGGAACGAAATCCCGAACTCTAGGTAAGGGGGCTAAACCTTTAGTTATAGATTTTATGGAAACTTTTTCACTTATTGTTTCTAGATTGATTAAGTTCATAGTTCTTCATATTCAGCACCTTAAAAGTTGTTATATGAATTAATGTTTTTGCATGATAATTTATGATGGTTGTGTAGACTTATAATCTTAGGAATTAATTGGTTAAGATAGGATTCTCACTTGATCTGTTATCTTTCAGACTGTTGGTTGATATTAAGGATTTAGAGTGAGACTAGGGCAGGAATGTGGATCTTTGGTGGTGAAAAAAATTAGAGCTAGCATGGGGAGTGCGAATGGGATATGGTTAGCCCATTTAGGGTGACACATGTGATCAGGCCAACCAGCAGAGATATTTAACAGGGCCACATGACTCTATCTTACTATTTTTAACTTGCAATTCTGGTCCTTATTAAGCTTCCATCAAGCAGACAAGTCTCCTTGGGTATATATAACATATTCTATTGTTAAGATAAATTGAGATTTATTTTTGATAAGCAAGATAAATTAAGACTTTAGACTGCACAGCTTCTATCTCCAAGAAATAATGCAATTGCCCCAAGTCCTTTATATAGAAGTTTTAATTCCAGCAGCAATATCTCCCCTTCAAATAACAGAATCAATATACACAATGAAATGTTCATACCCGTTGTATTTTCTTGTCTGAAAAGAATGCTAAGCTGCCCTATCCTGTTCAAAAATAGAAAGTATGCCACTTTCCAAATTCAAAACTTATTAGTTGAGTCTGAGATCCACAATAAATATAAGGTACAACCTTACTATAAAAGTAGATTGATGTAATGTAAAATAGTAATGTCTTAATTGAACAGAAGAAAATGAAGCTGAAAAAAAAAACAAAATAATCTCTAATATAACAATTCAAACCTACTAAAGTTAGAGAAAACAAAGCAGCCAATTCTAGCACAGCAAGTACCTCATTCCCTTAAATCCTTGGCTGGTCTGGCAATTTTCTAGCTGATAGCTTGGCTTGAGTAGGTAGTAGTCCTTTTTTGGGGGCTTTGCCTCCTAGGTTTGTATTGTTGGAGGTTTTTTTGTTGTAGAGCATTTTGGGAGATGATGATGATCTATTTGTTGGTTTGTCCCTCTGATTTTAGGAGGAATCCGTATTGCATTTTCTGTTCTTTTCAAAATATTCTTAAGAATTTTTTCTGTCTCCAAGCAGCAGCAATAACAACAACAGTGAATCTAGCAATATAACTAGAAATTAAAGGAGGTTTTGGATATCTCATTATTAAATTGGATCCATGGAAGTCACTATCTGGATGGTAATAAGGGGTCTCCACTAAGGTGCAACAGCCCTTGTGACCCATCTTTGAAAGGCTATGACTTTGAGTATGACTATTGCATTTTTGTGAAACTTCATCCATGAAATCTTTTAGGATTGTAGGCTAGCCTATTGAGTTCTGCAATAACCAGCTAAGGGGATATGGAGTTGTGATTTTCTAGTCCATGGGTGGTATGTCTTTGGTAAAAGTTTGACTTCTGAAAAAGGCACCTGAAAGGGTTCATCCGGGCCTTTAATGTCTACTGGTCAATTTTGGCTTGAATTACTTAAGGATTATTTGCTTTTAGATAGTTGGATTTTTTTTTTTGGTTTTAACATGGGCCCAGTGGTAACTTAGAGAAAGCTGGATTATTAAAACCAAATCATTTAAACAATTTTCCAATCCTTAATGCTCTTCAGATCAGATTGCATAGATTTTTGCCTACAAAAATGTGAAGGGACTAAGGTGCTGTTTGTTTTTTTATTGCACTCAGTTGAGTCACACTTGGTCTACTCTGTACATTAGGTTTTATTTGTAGTCAGATTAGTGAGTGCTTTTTGAAACTCAATGTTACATCTTAATAGGAATCTTGACTTGGATTTTGCGCTTTTGGAAATTTCGTATATGAAAATTTACATGTTGCTACTGTTTATGTGAAGGTGGCACCCTGAGAAGCAGTTAAATCTGACAGGTCAAGATAGATTGAAGGGGATATACCGAGTAGATGTTGATATTCCTGCAGATGATTGGGTTGAAGTCACAAAATTTTATGATGTATTGATATTCAATACTGGACACTGGTAATGAATTCAATTCTCTTTTTTGCTACTTCTCTATTTTTCTTCATTTTTTTGTCTAATACCATAGCTCTGTTGTGTCAAAAAAAAAAAAAACTGAAGCATTTCACTCAACTTGTTATTCATAAGCAAAAATTGAGCAAATTTGGGTATTCCTGAATTAGTGATGACTAGTTATAGATCTATTTACTGAAATTTTGGAGAGGTTATGGGTTCCAACATTGTAGAGACCCAAAGCTGAACTGGAAGGTAATTAGCAATACACCAATAAGTCTCAGTACTTCATTTTTTTTTTTTTTTCATTAGGGCTTTCAATGAATTGAATCATGATACAGATTTTGGACCAGGTTAGGCCAGATGTGAGCAAAAGCAGAGTAAATTTTGGGGATACCTAAATTATTAGGCAACAATTCATAGAATTATTTGCTGATCAAACATTGAACAGACCTGAAGCTGAAAAAATGGTGCTTAATGATGTAATAGCAAGCTTCAATCTGCTCTTATTAGGGCTGTCAATGAATTGAATTGTGATACATCTGATCAGATTAGGCTAGCTGTGGGTCTTAAGTGGCATACTTATACCAGGATCAAATTCTGATTTTCTTGATTGGTAATTGATTATATACTTTATATAATCAAGAGAACAAGTGAAATGCAGATACAAGGGCTTGACTCTCTCCAAAGATGAAATCAAGGGCTATCCCACTACACAACTCTCCCACAGAAACAATGAGTTCCAAACAGAAAACCCATTAGACCCTTAATCCAGGGGTTAGACCCAAATACATATCTTGTTCATCAATTTACTCTAGTGAAAGAACTTACTCATCTCTGGACCCATCTGAACAATCTGTCATATTATTGGCCAAGCATCTGTCTTCCTAAATGAAGTGATGCAGTTGATATGGTTCTTGAGTAACTTCATCTTCCTTCTTATTACTTGTGACATGAGAACTTTCTAGGTTTTCTGCATCTCTAGTCTAGGATAGTTGTTCCAGATGAATACAGACAAGAGTCATCTAATGGCCTAGGCTATGATAGCTTAATACAGATAAGACCTCCCAGTGTGCGTATGCATGACTCTAAACTGTTTTAGGATTCTAAGAATTAAGAATTTAAAGAGGTTTTAGAAGGTAAATTTTGAAGAACATAAGCAATAAATTACCAGCTCGTGTATCATCATCTTATTATGTCTGAATAAATTACCATTCATTTATCAAAAAAAAAAAAAAGAACATAAGCAATAAATGACTAGACTGATTAGTGAACAAATAGAATAGTGATTTGGAAGTAGAAATAAGGTCTGTGGTTGAGAGAAATCAGAATTGAGGTGAAACAGATAGAAGGAAAAGAAAGAATAAAGACAAAGAAAGAAAAGGGTAGTTGAGAAGTCTTACCTTAATCCTGTACAATGTCTTGAGTTTTATGAGTTTTGGACAAGAAGTTAAAAATGGTATCTCTCCATTGAATTTATGGCATTGCACAACACATCAATACAATTGCAAAGACAAATCTATCACAGTCTTGAGTTCTTGTGCTCCAACCAAATTGCAATTGAACAACCAAAAAAAACAACATATAAAGAGCAGTTTGGATTTTTCAGTGGAGTACTTGGATGCTTGCATTGTATTCTGGGCATCTCACTCTTGCTCGAGCCTTGTTGTTAAACCTGATGATCTGACATATTGGGTCTGCCAACGTTGGTTCTTGGTATTTCAATCACTTTTTCTGGGTCTTTTTGGTGTTCAAACTGTAATGAATTCTCTTAAGAACTGTCTTCTTATGTTGTTATGGACTTTGAACCAGGTGGGGCTTTGATAAATTTCCTAAAGAGACACCTCTTGTATTCTATAAGAATGGGCATCCTATACTTCCACCACTCGGAATATTAGATGGGCTTCAAACTGTTCTTGAGAGTATGGTCTCTTATATACAAAGGGAAGTCCCTTATGGGACCCTTAAATTCTGGCGTTTGCAGTCCCCAAGGCATTTTTATGGTGGTGAGTGGAATCAGAATGGTAGTTGCCTGTTCAACAAGCCTCTTGAAGAGGACCAGGTATGAATTTTCATATCTTTTCTACTATAAAGCAAATATTCTTTCTACTGATAAAGAAGCATTATCTTTATGAGAAAGGTTTTCTCCTCATGCCATATCAGATTCATGTACAAGGTATTCAAAGCTTCACACATGAAATGTGGTTGTCAATCTGTATCCTTGTCCTATTTTGCAAATTTGATTGACCAAACATCCACATCCCAAAACTTGTTCTGTTCGAACAAGGATACATTTATATCCAGCTCATAGAATTATAGGCTTTCCCATTGTTGACCACACTCCAATATTTATATTGTACTGTCAACCAACTGTTGGATCAAGAGCCTTTTTTACCACACTCCAATATTTACATTGTACTCCATCAATGCTTTCCAATAATCCTATTCCTATCTACTAAGTTGCAAATTCAATATTTTACTCAATATGCTTCAGAGATGAATATGCCAAAGCAATTTTGAATCTCCTTTTAAGTATTGATGCTGCCTCACCATAGAATACCTACATTACAATAACAAATTGCAGACATCTCTTGGGCAGTTCTCTTTCTTGTAAAATGGTGTATATTCCACAATGTAGTGGCGCTGCTTTATCTCTTGTATGAGATAGTCTTTGTCTTTGTCTTTGTCTTTGTCTTCTCTGTCTCATGATTAATGCTCTCTCTCCTAGGCAGTTTAGATATGTAATATTCCAGGAAAAACTGCAATGGTTCTTTGCCTTAGATTAATATTAACAGAATAAATTCTTGTCTTCTGCAGTGAAAAAAAGAAAAGAAAATGTTGCAGAAGTTCATTGTTTATACAATTAGGGTTGTTGAAAAGATGAGAGTTTCATGTTGGTTTTTTCCGATAAATCTATAAAAGTTTCATGCCATATCCAGTACAAGTTCCCTAGTGTTTGGATGGCAATTTATGACCAGATAGACACATAGGAACCAGGGGTTGGATGTTTGTTTTACAATTTCATCATACTGAATAAAGACTATGATTTGGTTGCATGCTACCAAGAATGCAAGTACCAGGTTGTGTGCCTGGATTCTAAGCATCTGAAAAAGTGAAGGCCACATTGTGTGGCTCTTACTTGCATAAAACTGAAAAGCTATGTAAATTAAGTAGGAAATATTTCATTATCTTTATTTGATTTTGTTTGAGATATGTACTGATGTCCATACAGCTTGACACATGGTTTGATCCAAGGAACTCAGGATTCAACAAAGAAGCAAGACAAGTGAACCATCTGATTGAGAAGGCATTACAGGACACAGATATCCAGTTGCTAGACCTTACCCATTTGAGTGAATTTAGAGTAGATGCCCATCCTGCAATTTGGCTAGGGAAGAAGGATGCAGTAGCTATTTGGGGTCAGGATTGCATGCACTGGTGCCTTCCAGGTGTCCCAGACACATGGGTTGACATCTTGTCGGCAATGATTCATCGTGGCTTGGAAATTGTGTGATTCATGGAAGAGAAAACAATGGTTATCAGGTTGGTTAAGTTTGGAGTTCGAAGAGCACCATTTAGAACTTAATTTCTCCAACAACACTTTCTAACCATTTTCTTTTAATAGAATTTTATGGAGTTTCTGACCAGCTGATCTTCCATGTATAACCAGAATTTTTCTCTGTTTGTTTTCTGAAGAATGAAAATGAATTTATTAGGGCCATCTTTTCCTGCACATGAGATTTTGCCATGTATTGCAGTGGACTTGTATTATAAAATAAAGCTAAAGGAACATGGAACACACAGAGATACCTGTATATTTTAACACACCTCCATTCTAGGACAGTACAAATAATATTGGCATAGTTTGGTTTTTCACTTGATCTTTATTGTGGGTTTGTTAGTGCTCTCTAGGTTGGTTGGGTGATGTTTAAACCATGATAGTTCCAAAAATACTAGCACATCTTCTTACCTCCTGTTTTTCTTTTCTGATTGAGACCACACTATTACCACAATACTTGCTAGTCATTTTTGGCACTTTAAATTTTTCTGGTGAAAAATACTTTGAGGAAAAACTATATTAAAGCTGGAGCTTTTTTTTTTTTGATAAATCTATTAAAGCTGGAGCTTTCCTGTCCCAGTTTCTTTTTTATTATTTGCATGTTGGACATTAGCCTGATTTGCAATAATTTATAAACCACTCAATGCAGACACCAGAGTCAGTTATGGAACAACCTCACTAAAATATAAAACTTTGATTTTGCAATATACAGGAAAGGTATTGCACTAGGTCAGCCTTGTTTAGAGAGAGCAAGTTGTTCTTAGTGGAGGAGTCAAGCGGTTCATGGCATTACCAAGGATTAAGTTATAACATCTCTCGTGCAAGGATGTTTTCTCCAGGGTAAAGGTAAGCTGGTTATCCAAAACGTTCATTGATTTGGACTCTGGATATTCTTATTATTATATGCCTAAATAACCAATTTAATGGGTTGTTTTTTATGATGAGTTAAGCCCTGATATGATGTTTCTTTCAGATGATTGATTCCATGATCTCACGAGAAGCATCTTTGCATTTGATATTTTGATGTTCAAATCAATTTAGGCAATATTGAAGCTTCACACATGGCGAATCCTTTTCTTACGCACAGATTTTTTTTTTGAAATCCCATTTCTGAGGGGGATTGCAGTCCAAAAATCCCATTTTTTTTCACCCAATCTGAAGTGGGGATTATCAAGTTGAGGCAGTGATATCGACTTTCATCTCATGTTTAGGTTTCTCAATTAAATTTGATGGTGATATGTATCTTGCCACTAAATTATGTACTGAAAGTGTTTTTCCACGTTATGCTATTAGTATTAGGCCTCCTACTACCTAACCCACCTTTTTTCTTTGTTTAAATATCATCATCATCATCATCTAAGCCTTCTTCCAACCATATGGACTTTGTTTAACTATAGATGTTACAAACAAATATATTATAGATCTAATGATTGTACTATATGACATTTTCTTTGGCAAAGTTGACAACATTTTTTGTTTTCCCCGGTTAATCATTTTATGTCTAATATATTATCATCATCATCATCATCATCAAAGCCTTGCCTCATCAAATCTCAAATGATGTTTAATGGGTTCAATGCATTCAGATTGTTTTGAAAACACACACTACTGTCAAGGTGACAGGTAGTGCCCTTCATCATTACCATGGGGCACTAAATAATCCCAATTCATCCCTTAGAGTGGAAATCCGGATTTCATCATCTTAGACTCTTGATACAGCTACAATTTTAGTTTCTAATAATGCATCCCATTTAGTGAATTTCTCTTTGGATTCAATCATGCGGTTGTTACTACTTACTAGTTAGATATCTCTTGACAAAGACAGGGAGGTTGAGTTGGTTCATGAATGTCACGAAAACATGAACCAATGTTCGCCAATGGTTCGGATACTCGTCGATGAATATGATCAAGTTCATTAAGGTGAACCCATCGAATCGGATTCGGAGCCCATATACCATTCAATCCTGCCTGAGCCAACAGAGCTTGAGCAGTTTCAAAAATATCCATCCCGACTCCGAGCAATCAAGGCGAACCTCCTTAATTATCAATTTAATGTTCAGTTCAAGTTTGAATTACAATACGTACGATGAGAGGGCCATTTATTCAGTTCAAGTTTGAATTCAACAGCAGAAATAAAGTCAAAGACACCAAGTAAACTACACTATATAATTCATTCAAATAGTATTCTTACATGTTTCTTTAATTTGTAAACATTAACAATCATATATCCAAGGTTCAAAGTATCGACATATATCGGTTGATACGTATCGTGCCGATGACTTCCTGATATGCCCTTACAGGGGTTGTATCGGGTCAGACCATGGTTCAGAGGGTAACTGAGACTTAAACCGATTCCTGTGAATTAATTTTGAAAAAAAAAAAAAGCACCGACACAGGCTGATACATCCGATATTAGAACCTTGCATATACCACTTGACAAGTTGACATATTATTATTGTTAATATAAATCTATATACAATGTACAAGTGGGTGGACCAAATTTTGTTGACTATGCGATCCCAATGTGTCCATAAATTGCTTAAAATCAGACTATTGATCTCCTTCACAGACCTAGTGGACCATCCATTTCATATGCGATGTACTCTATACAAATTAAAAGCATCAGGGTCCTGGTTATCAGACGCCTCTTAAATTAGAACAGAAAAGAAGCTTCTGCTTCTACCGAAGACATGCATTGAATCGAACAAAATTTGGTATAAATACAACGTGTTATACAAAACCAAGCAGGGGAGCCTAATTCTATTTCTCAAGCTATAAATTCATGTGCGTATGTTTCCATATTTTTTGGTAAGGAATAAAAATGCAATTTTTTGTTGAAAATACAAACGTCCATTGAATGCATATTAGGAATGAGAGAGAACTCTAGAATCCATTTGCACCTTCCGCCCTATCAAAAATAAATAAATAAAATATTAGAAACCATTTTTCTTGCCAAATCTTTTACCCCCTTTTCTGACTAGTTAACCATTGTTAAATGTTTGGTTCTCTGCTGCTGCGAGCCTGCGAATCCCATTCTTTCAATTCTTATTTATTATAGGCAAGAATGAGCAAGACTGTATCACGGGTACAAAATTCTTGTCATGGGCCTCATTGATTGCCGACCATCCACTGGTAAAAATGTATGCCAATAGTTTTTGAGACCAGCACCGGTGGTTTATGATCATCAACACAGAGTTTCTTTGAAAAATGAAAATAAATAATATGACGCATGATTTTATGATGATGTTGTACTATATTTTATGGTTTTATCAATATATTATCTTTATTGAATATACTATTATTAATTTGATGAAATTGTTAGATATTTTTTACATATTCATGTTATTAATTTTATAAAATTCAAAGTCCACTTCTATTTTGAAGTTCCAAGCTCTTTTCTCATTTTTACCATAAAAAGGGAAATTTTTTTTGGCATTCTGTTCGTAGCAACATTTTTGTCAATTCTAGAATTTGATTATTGGACATTATGAACAGAAAATTAGAGTTGAATCAAACATGCCTTCATTTACCAAAATTTCTCCTTTCTTCTATTCTAGTTCTGAGATTTTATTTTTACTAGATACTCAACATCCCTTCCGCTTGAACAAATGCTTGGTCAGGAAAATCAGGACCCTACCACCCAATTGATGTGCTTTTAAAGCAAAAAAATTCGATGGTTTGGAAAAATGTTTTCGAAAACGATTTCGGAGTCAACCCAGATAGTGATTGCTGTTTCCGGCATCTGATCATGCTGATTTTTCTTTTTCTATCCACTTACCAAATTTCGAAGCATAATTCAAAGACGGTAGGTCTAGGTCGTCAATCGTCATGCTTGATCGGTTGATCCTCTTCATTCAGAGTTTTACATTCATTTTCTTGTTCTTGGGCTTCTTGGCCTGGCCGAGTGGCCGTGGCGTGTGGCGTGTGGCGTGTGGCGTGTGGCGTTACTGTGTGGAACAATGGCATTTTCGTAGTTTAATTAATGTAAAGAGGTTATTTTTGTAATTTAACAAAAAAATCCGGTGGACAAAATTTGCAATTAACCCTAGCGGCTAGAGCAATAATGCTCAATCTCTGTGTTTCTTCTTCTTCTTTTGGGCATCATCCAACCACTCGCTGGAAGGTGGAAAATCCACATACCAAGAAGGAAAGAACCTCAGTTTATTACAGAAAAGTGAGAAAACCCAATTCTTCCTATTAACTCATACTTCCGATGGCCCTCAGAGCTCCTTCTTTTTGCCCCCAAATCCTTTCTCAACCCGTCAAATTCGAGAGTCAACCCTTCCCTTCCACGATCTGCCTCAGAAACAGCAGAAAGGTACCAATTTTGTGCAGCAATAGCATCGGTGATGCTGAGCTTGCTGCGGATTTAGCAGAAGAGGTGGCAAGGATAAACATCAATTCATTAGAGCGAGAGGAAGCGATGAAGAAGAGCAGAGAACTCTTATTTGGGGAGTTTTGTAAGTATCATGGTCTAAAAGCAGAGGAGGTAAAGAAGAGATGGGGAAAGGTGGATGAAGAAGAGAAGTTAAATATGATTCAAGGGTTTGTTTCTGAGTGGAGTGTTGCTTTTCATCCCTTGTCGTCTAGGTCTGTTAAAGAGTTGGTGGAAGAGCATTTGGCCGAAGAGGTCCCATCTCCCATTTCTTATTCATCTTCTCTATTCCCTGCTTTGAAGAGGATAATGGGTTTCTCATCAGACAATCAAAGATAAGAGCAAGTCATGTGCTTTAACAGTACAGCAATTAACATTGATATGTTTCTTATATCTTATTATTCTTTTTTGTTTCTTTTTTTTTTTGGTTGATGAGTGATTTAGAAATGATGGGCTTGCCTTGTTTGGACTTTATGTTAAGGTTTGAATACTGAAATTATGAAACCAATTAGAGCGGTTGGTGGGAGAAATTGTTCTCTATGAGACTGAGTCTATGATTATGTTAGTTTAAGTCCCTTATTCAAAGTTTGATTTTATTTATTCATTTATTTGTCTCTGTGTAACTTGAGGAAAAAAAAAAAAAAAAGAAAAAGATCCTAGTCACTTTGAACGTTGAAGGAGATGATATAAGCATTGATAAAAGTCTTCTTGTAAGCCCAGAAAAGAGTAAAAAAGTAACGTCATGAGAGCAAACCACTCATGGCTTCAACAATATCAACATCTACTCATTTTATCTATTGATTCTTAGAAAAGAAGCTATTACTCTCCGGAGGAACAGATTTCAGCGATGAATCCACAATATATATAATATATAAGTATAACAAATGGAAGGCAAAATTGTGTCTCTTTTGTCAACAAAGAACACAGTGTAACGGGAATACTGGAACCGTGAGAAAGAATTGCTCCCCGACCAACACCACGCTGCCTTCAAAAAATCAAAAGTCAAAAGTTTGATTTTTTTCTTTTTTTGTTGATTTCTAGTTTGCACAGATTTTCATGGCCTTTTGTATCTTGGGAGGAGAAAAGAAATAGTAGTCCAGTTGGTTAAAGAGTTGCTGCACTTAGCTTATTACTGCTAGATCAGAACTTTCAGTCAATCCCATAGTTGATATTTGATAATTCAGTCAAGAAGTCCTTCTGGCAGCAACTTGAGATTGTTTTTGGTTTGACCTTCTCTAATTTGAATTCCTCTCCTGTAACAAAATCAACTCCTTGACTCCATCCCTGGAGTTAGGCTTTAAGGTCTGGATCCAGTGCATTCACTTGTACAGCTGGTCTTATACATCTAAATCACCAAACAATGCCAAGAAATGATTTAGGAGAAGCACGTGGTTATGCCCTAATTGCAATTTCTCTGGTATTTATTGATCCAAGATATGATGTATCATGTATCTGCTCAAGATTCCCTTTTTCAGTCCTGTAATATTTTACAAGTCAGAAATAAAAATTGCCAATGAGAGAGATTGTAGCAGTAGTCCAGTAGATGTAGGCCCCCACATAAGACTTAAAAAGGAGATTTCACTGAATCCCTTCATGAGCATAGAAATGCCAAAACATTTCCCCCCCATGAAGTCATCATCAACTTAAAATTCTGTGCCTGATACAATCTGCGCATACCCATGGGATTTGGGTTGACTCCATGGTTCCTACATCTACACTTCAGAGGATTCTATCATTTTATTACTTGTTCAGGTTGTTCCTCATGCAGGCTGCGTTCTCTAATGCTTCAAGCAAAGATCAGAGTCCAAACGATTCTTTATCAAGCTAGGACTGTCATCAACAATAAAATCCAAGATTTACAGTTTTAGCTATACTTTTTCATGAAATTTTCCTAGCAAAAAATATTCTTAAAAAAGAGGTGAGAAATATTACAAACAAAACAGTTTAATAAAAAATAAAGTTTAAAATTTGCATTTTCATAACAAAACTAGAGGCTTGTATTTTGCATATAGAAACCTTCTATAATTGTAGAAGCAGATTTTAGATTTTAAGATCAATGATCAAGACAAACATGTTATCCAGCCATATAAATTTATGGATTGTTCGTTTGAAGCATTTGTAGCATATGATGAATATTACTTATTTTAACCATATTCACAAATAGCTTACAATGGAAACAAGACAAGTTGATTAGTTGTTGAGTGTGTAGGCCTCCTCCACCTCCTCCTTTTCCTGTTGATTTTGATGTATAGTATTAATATATAAGAAATCGTAGTAAAATGTGTTATTTCAGAAACTTAACAAAACAACAAAAACCATTAAACTATAATCCTATAATCATTTAATTCTTTGACCAAACCAGTCAACCATCTGATAACAATTAATTTGGTGAATCACTATATATATATTATGTTGCATTTGGAAACAATGCAAATGGAGTGTAAATCCCGGTTTAAAATAAATTTGCACTCTGGTTCACTTTTGCCTGTATTTGGCAACATTACATTTATGCATTGACAAATGACAGATCATTGCATATTTACATTGATAATAAGATGTAAAAGTACATCAATAAAAAAGAATTAAATTTGCATTCAAGTGGACTTTTGATAAAAAAAAAAAAAAAGCATATGCTTTTTGGGAATTCATATTTGCATCTGTTACAGGTAAAAGTTTATTTGGTAAGAAAAAATAAATTTGTCGATACAAAACTAACCCAATTTTATAATTTATATGAACCATTTTAAACTCTATGTATTTACATTCACACTTATTTACATTGTTTCCAAATGCAACCTAAAGTACAAATATTTAATCTTTTCATAAAAAACAAATCCCATATAGCACAAAACAAAAGAATGCTTCAAAATATAGGAAGAAAGAAAAAAGAAACAAAATTAGGGTTGGTGGCATAATTATTTCCCATTACAAGAATATAAAGTATTGGACGAATTAATGGGCTGTTTGAAAATTGTGCCCCACCTGAAAAGTTCAAGAATACGGTCTGTAGTTGACCATAAGTATATATCTTGATTTAATTGTAGGAGATACTTAAAAAGTCAAACCCAACAATCTATTCTCATTAATGTCAGTACAGTTATCCAATATGAATTCTAATGTTTCAGCATTTGTACTACTGATGGATTTTATCCATGAAATAGAAACCTTCAACTAGTTAATAAAAGCCAAAAGGCCAAACCTCCTTCCAAAAAAAACTAAGAATTTGCTGAGCCTACGATCGTTATCATGCATCTTTAATTTCTATCAGAAAACAATATGGCAAATTATCAAGCTAAGCAAAAGAAAATGCCGAGTGTCTGCTTGATGTTGGACAGGCACTTTCTACAAATTTTGCTTTAGCTCTACAAATAAAGATTTCCCTGCAACTGCTTTTGCTTAAGGTCCACTTCTGGGCCATTCCATCATATATATGGCTAACACATTGATATTGTAGTTGTTGACCTAATTACCTTGTTAGGCTGAGTCTTGTGGATCACAAGATTCAGTCATAATAATTAACCAATACGTAGCTGAGAATTCATACCAACTGATTTGTGGGTCACAACACAAGTCCCTTGAATGGATGAGAGAGAGAGAGAGAGGATTCTTTCTGTACTCCACTAGTGAAATATATTCAGATAATACTGAATATGTATTTGAAGTCCTAGCAGATAAGAAATGGATCCTATGCTTATGAAGAAAAGCAACGCTTCCACCAAAAAAAGAATTAGCAGCTCCTTGCATGGAGGAACTGATGATACCCATGAATTCTTTGCCTTATCAATGCTTTTTCATACATGGAAAGCGATTGTTTGTGAAAGGTGTCATCTTTTGAGTTCAAGTTAATTAGTTGAGGGTCCGGCCGGGCCACCTATTTTTGTGCTGCCATTCACAGTGATGATGTAGATTTATAGCCCCCCTCCTCACAAATCACAATCCCAACTTTGTCTCCACTCCATTGTTGAATGCTTGAATCTAATTCCATTCTCTAATCCCCCTTCCCCCAACCCCCCCCCAGAGTCCTGCAGAGTAGATATTCCAGCTTCGCTCCATAAACAACACTAAATTGGGAGCCCCACGCCAAGCTAGCCCGGCCAGGTAGATGAGAATTGGAACCTTGTCTTGTGCTTACCAGCTTCAAGAACCGGTTTGCAACAATTGGAATTGTGAAGGACCACGTAAAAGAGTAGGTGGAGTAATGGTGGTGGTGGTGGTAATAACTTAACCTACCTAATCACTACTAGGGCTAATTCACTAGCACCATCAGCAAGCTTCCATAAATATTGCAGGAAGAGAAGATTTTCACAAACATAAAATGTAAAATCTTTCCTAAATGGAAGCTTACGTGGCCATTTATTTTAAAGCAGTAAACGGTTTACACCAACCTCTAGATTCGTTTCAATTGGGTATAATTTTATCATCCTCCCCCCCCCCCTCCGGCTTCTTTGCCACGTGGCAAAATGAATCCATTTTAAAACTTTAGTGGACTATAGTTGCTTGAGAAAAGGGTGCAATAAATAGTAGCTAGGATATACATATATAAATCAAATCCTGTATTGATTGATAAGATTTGGCGCATTATCATCCACACATGGGCAGGGCCGAGGCTGACATGGGAGTCGGGAGACATCATCAAGAGAAGTCTTAAATAACTGGTTTGAACAACCAATTCATTTTTTTGTATATTAAAGACAATATAAAGTTAGTTAGGGATTCTAGCAGTTACTAGTCCAGGGCATGTGCCCTAATAATAACACCCCAACTACCAGCGAAGAACAAATTAACCATTTCATTATGGGCCCCTATATCTATATATAAATATATATAGATATCGATTATATTGAATATATATTTGGGAGACTCATCCAACCCCACTTCTTCTCCATGTGATCACACCAGCCATTAATGACCCAATTCGAAGTTTGAACGAATATGTGCCAGACCAACGGCTAATCACAAAAGAATATACGTTACATACATACAATAATAAATAGAAGTTGCAACTGCAGCAGCAGTTTGAATCATATGGTTTGATGAGTTTTCCTCCATTTTATATATTCAAACGTCGGCAACTAGAGAAGTAACGGGGACCAAAGAACCCGATGAGGTCGGTCTAGATTCCATCTAATACATACATCAAAGTTCAAAGTTATATTCGGTCCAACCCCATTTGTCCTTTGCCAGCACAATAGCCAATAGTGTTGCCAAACTCTAACCAATGTAGAGTTCTGTAGGCCGAATGTGTTTTGATTATAATATATGTCTACCGAATCTCAGTACTCCAGATTTCCAACCCCTAAGCAAATCAGTAGAAAGACAACCCTCTAAGATCTGAAGGGCTGATTGGTTTTGGATCTGAAGATGATGAGATCATGAGTTTAGGGCACCATGACCCATGAGGCATCATCCCCCTGCCCAGCCCACAACCATCTTCCAAAATCCAAATTCCAAGTTGGGCATTGAAGAATCATGTGAGATCCAAATCACGTTTACAGGATCATCTCCCCATAATCCCCCCCACAACACCCACATTTAAATAAACCCCAAGTTCTCCTTCCTTCATCATTTTATACTACCACTTCCCTTAGTCTTTGGTTAACAAGTAATTAGTTAATTACTTACTCCTCTGCAAATCCTTTTTCTACTACCACTTTCCTTAGTCATTTAAGACTTAAGACTTTGGTTAATAAGCAATTAACTAATAACCCCTCTGCAAATCCTTTTTACTTGCCCAAACACATCCAACTATCCAAGTTTGAACAATGTATCTAAATCCATCTCCCATCTATCGAGTCTGAGACCGAGAGTGCAGCCAAAAGCGACTGCTGCATGTGTCATGTGTGATGTCTCTATTTCAAGTCCCAACATTATTATAGGATAACAACTAGCTTAAAATTAAAACCGGATCCATTATTATTTTGTTTTTCTTTTTTAATATTAATCCTAATCACAACATTAATTTGTGCCACCATCCTGCAAACATTTTTCTTGGCATTTTTTTAAGACACAAGACGATAAGTGCTTAAATGGGCGAGCTTCGGTTAGCGGGACCCAGACCCAGTCAATTAAAGAAGTAATCGTCACATGACGTCATTGCGGGGGCCCCACTAATTATCTAACAGAGGCATATCATAGAATGGAACTTGAAACCCACTCCATGATTGATCGATCCGTCCCAGTCGATGATGAGTCGAGGATGGAGATTCTAAATATCAAATTCGATCATTATCATTATCATCATCTCCATCACATAAAAAATAAGGGTATAAAAATTATAAATCTATAAACGAGAATAGGGGCCGCCGGGCCGGATGAGCGAAGCTTCTCGAGAAATAAAAACCTCTTTTGTTTCTATTTTGGCCTTTTTCCCCAACTATAATTTCTCATCTATTAGTATTTAGTAGTATATCTGCGTCAGTCAACCGACAATTGACCAATCAATCATCTGCTGGACACGTGGAAACAAGGCAGTGCGCATGTAGATGACATGGGCTAGCCACATGGCTTGTTGCCATGCCACGTTATGGGAAAACTGCTGGACTCTCACAAGGTTGAGATGCCCCACCACCGGATCACGACAAACGGCTCTGGCAGTCTGGCGTGCATAGTCGACCAACTGATAATGATAACAACAACGTGGAGACAGAAACCTAGCCACGTGGCTAAGAGAGAGACCCGGTTGGGGCCACATCCGGTATGAAGCTCTTACATCCAAACGGAAAACATATCTGACATCTCTACCGGGAGAAGGAAAAATCAAAATAAAGAAACGCCAGCATGAATATTTTAAGGTTAAAAAGACAAAATCAAAGACTCTAATTTCTATGAGCTAACAGTAACACAGTTCCTTCCCCTTGTGAAAAATCTTTTTCGTCACGACTAACATGAGCTACGGTAGGATCCCGAGGCACCTAAATTTTTCAAAAAAAAATATAAAGCAAAAAGAAGGAATTGAATTCCAGTTAGATTAGATTAAATATTAGAGTTTAGAGAGGTTAAAAGTTAAAACAGTAAATGGAATTCAATATATTTTTTATTATTAACAGAGGAGTTGACGCCGTCCCACACGTTTTGCAGTTCCCTATGAGGTATAGCGTCAGCAGAGCCTAACGGCGTTGGACCAGGAGAGAGCACGTGACGGTTGGAAACCGGTGAGTGACTGGTGCTCGCTCATATGTTGATTTGTTGGAAACTTGAACCACCGGGACAACGGTATGAAGCGTCGGCAAAACTAAGGGAAGAGGGAAAAGACTGAGAAAGAGTGAGTACGTAGATGAGTTTAGAGGTGTCTGGTCCCCGTATGAAGCGGGTGGTCGGTGGTGGAGAAGGGATGGCAGAGTTAATGGCACCGCAGATACAGAATAAGTGGGTGAAGAGAGACGTCGCACTGCAAATGAGCATAGGACGAAAGAGATTACTGATTACCTCGGTCGATTGTCACGACGGAAGTATCGTTTATATTGACATGGACAGATGATGAGAGTACTGTTCTAGGCTCTCAATAAAGAAAATTTATGTAATGGGTCAATGAATCATAGCAGAATCCAGATTGTAACAGCAAGTTTCCAGTTTGCAACAACAGTAAATCAATAAACGACCACCGAGTTTGTGCAGAGTTACCACAAGAGACAAGACAAGAGTGGGCATAATTATATTTATTTAATTTGAATCCCTTCTCTTGAATTGAAGTAAATCAAGTAGAGGAAATTTTAGGTTATAGCAGTATAATTTTAATAGACCCGGATTATTATGTAGTTTTAATTTGTTAACCTCTGTTAATGCTCTCAGAAAAAGCAATTTCAACTTGCCACTGTTCCCTATAAAAACAATTCCATTACTTTGAAACAAATTAAATGCGCGAGGCATTTAATTACCTATCCATCCACAGAGACACACATGAACTGAAAATTGCAAGTCATGGAGCTCAGGCCTGAGGGGATTATATTCTCTCTATTCTCCTGTCTCTATAATATAGTACCCAAGTGGAGATAAATCTTGAAAACGAAAAAAGGAAAAGAAAGGGACTTTTCTGCTCTTGATGAGATTACATCTCTTCAATATTTCAATTCATGCATTTCAGTATACTTTTTCTAATATTACATCTATTACGAGGGAAAGACATGATAAAAAAAAACAAATTGTTTTTGATGGTGCGCGATCTGGGTGTTTATAGTCGGAAGGTAGCTTGGACGTCGGTTATGAAGTAGACCAATCGAATTGCAAGACAAATGGATCAGAGAATTCAAAGTGGCTAATCCGACGAGGTCGTTCCGATGCTTAAGTCAATATTGGATGTAAGTAGCGAGCTGAAAGTAAGTGAACTTGAGAGCTAGAATGCACTATATCGCGTGTACCTGGGTCTCAGGGGTTAATGTCTTTATATAGTTGAGTTGCCATGGGTCTCATGAAACACTCTTGAGATCTTCGGCCCTGGCCATACGAGTTCGTTCCTCTCTAGAAAGTGGATAACGTGCTAGGTAATAAGTTTTATCGTGCCCATCCGATTCGGGCAGGGTGAGGATAAGGCCTACGGTTGCGTAGTGTGATCCCGAATGGCTCAGAGGCAGCTAAGAAGCTTCTAGAGATCTGTTATGTATCGTCTCGACAGGCTTGGTCATCCGAGATACCCGGGCTTCAGTACTATCCGAGATGACTGAGATACCCGAGGTGGTCCGACCTGCCAAGGTAGCCAAAGATACTGAATTATACATCCAATCATCAGGTTGTATCCACGTGTCGATTGCTTACTGGGTCAGCCAAATCACCCCTCATCAGCTTTCTCTTTAAATAGCAAATAGTATTAAAGTGGTTGGTCATATTTAAGCTGGTTTGTTAAGTGGAGTGGTCATAGTCTTGAAGCCAAAAAACCTCCATTCCATGTACAATTACATGAAATGGACATGGGGACCATGATGGATCATGCATGAATTCATCATCCACATTCCACCTTTGGGCTTTGGCCATTTGATCCTGATGTTGACTAATGCATGCCCCATTTTGTTGCTAGTCCGATATTGGAGTAAGAAGTATCTCAATCTCTCTCCATGGGTGATGGATGGTTACATCACCAAATTAGATCAAGCTGCTAGCGATCGATTGAGATCCAAAGAAGAAAGAATCGTTTGTTTGTTGTGATGTTATCAACACTTTGACCTCTCTCTCATACTTGTAACCAAAACATCAATATCAATAAAACATGTTACATGTTATCTTAATTTTTTTTTTTTGTTTAAACCATCCATGAATGTTTTTGTTTTCATTTATTTTTGGAATTGCCATATCAGTGAAAAATAAAAATATTATTAAATTTTAACATGATGTTGAATAATCAGATGAAAACATGTTTTTAAAATCAGATTCAAGAATAAAAAAGAAAAATTCATGTTAAAGAGCAATTTTTATTAATAAAAAAAGAAACAATTTTCATTTAAGGGAAAATTTCCTATTAGCACACTGTACTTTGGGCTTAGTGACACTTTTGTCCCCAAACTTTAAAATGCGACAATACAGTACTCGAACTTTTAAAATGTGTCAATCTCATACCTACCGTTAAACAGCTGTTAAATAGCATTTGAAAAATACACAAATGTTCTTTGAGTGTCATCTAATTTTCTTTATCAACCATATAAACATTGACAAAAAATTAACAATCCTAAATCCTTATCTCTTTTATTCAATAAAGTTGAGGTTCAAAATGCCCACTGAGAGATATGATCCCAACTTTTTTTAATAGAAAAAGCAAAGATTTGAGATTGTTAATTTTTTGTCAACGTTTAAATGGTTGACAAAAAAAATTAAATGACACTCAAAGGACTATTTGTATCTTTTTCAAATACCACTTAACGACTGATTAATGATAAATACTGCATTAATACGTTTTAAAAATTTGGATACTAAATTATTACATTTTAAAATATAGGGACTAAAGTGGAACTAAACCCAAAATATTAAATATTAAAAAGAAAAAAGAAAAATCAACGGAAAAATAGAGAAGCTGTGTGCATGGAAGGAGTGTGTGCGCAATCTGTTTTCTCCTTCATTGTTGTGCTTGTGGGGTAAAGGGAGAAAGCCGCGTTCAGAGTTCACTGGATGGACCATTATATTTCCATTTGGGTAGATAAAGACCCTAGAACTTATAATAGAAGGTGACTGTGTTTGTACGCACCCTGTTAAATCTGTAAGTGTGCCCCCTCTCCCGTACCGTACTCTAAGTCAAAACTCAAACACCAGATCCGATCCGACCTTCTTACCAATTTTACCACTTATTAGTTACCACAAACCAACTCCAACCAAGCCTCCGCGTAACCTCCTCTTCTAACCCTTATTATTTTTCATTGCATGCGTATCGCGTTGCCTACATAAGAAAGGAAAACCGGTAACCGACGGGACTACCGGAGATCTCCATTTATCGTCATCGCAATAAAATAATAAATGATGCCATATGGTCATTAAGAGATAAGGACGTACGCCACACGCGCCGAGTGAAGATAACAGAGAGTATCCCGAGGATATTAAACTCTGTAGGTGTCACTCACCTTCACTGCATCAAGCCCTTAGATCCGAATCTATCCACACGGACTCCGATATAGATAGAGAAATAGAGAGAGGATGTTACTTACGGAACACGACCCAACTGGAGTTTAGTCTATTAACTCTATTTAGAGAGAGATCCCAATTTAGTTTGTTTAACGACGGAGAACAGAGCGTTGACCTGTTGAGGCAGGAGGCAAATTGACACCCGTCGGTTACCAGAGTGTAAATTCGAGGTTACCTTTTCAACCAATATAAATATTCATCCATGAAAAGCCTCTCCCCTATATCTTACGGAGAGAGTGGTGGTAGCGGCAGCATTTGTACCAGATTTCAAGGGAGAGTGTGTGTGATATATATATATATATATATACAGAGAGAGAGAGAGAAAGAAAGAAATTGAGTATTGCCATCTTTTAAATATTTTTGGTAGAACGGGGAGAGCTTCTGGTGCAGTGATCCCTTTAGGTAGCATTAGCAAAGAAAGAATAAAAAACACCGCGCAAAACAGCAGAAGCAAGCAAGCAAGCAAGAAGAAGAAGATAAACGTCTCCCTGCAAGGCTGCAATCTTTCCAATCATCCCCTTCTTGTCTCCATTCTCTATCCATCTATGTTCCTCTGGCTCTACCCAATCCTACCCTTTTGCCTTCTGCAACTGCAGTGTCAATACAACAAAACTGTTCTTCTTTAGAATTACAAATCCCCAAAAACAGAGGGCGGCATACACAAACATTACAGAGGAAGAAGAATAGCACCATCTCCTCTCCGGTTGTTGTTTCTTTCTTTGGCCTGTACCTCTCAAAATGGGTACTGGTTGGCGGAGAGCCTTCTGTACTTCCATCCCTCGAGACACAGAAAACACAGTTGCAGACAAGCAGCAACAAGCCCGCACCACCAGCCCCAGCCCCAGTCCCAGAAGCTGTACAAAGTTAGCCCTTTTTCTGTCCGGCGGTAGCAATCCCTCAACGCCGCGCTTGAAGTCCAATCCCTCCACCCCGCGCTTGCAAGCAGAACCAGTTTCGAGCCCCAGCTTGCGGTGCCGAACGACCGCAGCGTCTACTCTGTTACCACCATCTTCGCACGACAACAGTCCCAAGCTCCAATGCAAGACTACGGTGACAACAAAAAGCCCCCGACTATTTCAGGGCTCCAACCCATCGTCTCCCAGATCGCCTTCGACATTTTCCCTCCTCAAGTCCAGTTTGCGGTTCTCCAGGGTAAGAACTAGTACCGAGTACGGTTTGAAATTGTAGCTTGTTTTTCCTTCCTTTCTTATGCTATTGCCATCCCTCTTTTCTTTCTTTTTCTCATCGTCGTCGTACACAGTGATAGTTGGTTAGTGTTCGTTCGTGCAAAGTCGAAATGATGAAAGAATTTTTGACTTTATCGTCTTTTTCTCTGTTTCTCCTTTTTCAGAGTAGTTGCGGAATCTGTTTGCAGAGCGTGAAAACGGGGCAAGGAACCGCCATTTTCACGGCAGAGTGTTCTCACGCCTTTCACTTCCCGTGCATAGCTGCGCACGTTAGAAAGCACGGCAGCCTCGTGTGCCCAGTCTGTCGTGCCAGCTGGAGAGAAGTACCTTTACTCGCCGCCCACAAGAATCAACACCAATTCCAATCCGAAGAAGCAGTAAATGAACAGGACAAATGTCACAGTGCAGTGAAGCAGCAGCATCAAGAGAAGAGACGAGAATCCTCCTCTCCTCGGAACGTCAAGATCAAGTACGATCAGCCATCTAAATCGTCTGATCTACGGGTTTATGACGATGACGAACCGCTGCTCTCTCCGACGGCCGGCGCTCGGTTCGTTCCGATACCAGAGGCTGACGAGAACGGCGAAGAAGAAGATGAAGCGGAAGATGAGATCGAAGAATTCCAAGGATTCTTCGTGAATTCGACCCGTTCGTCCTCGTTCAAAGAAACAGATGGAGCAGCAATCAACACCACAAACTTGAGGAACGTCGAGGTTAGAATGCTACCAGAGGCCGCAGTTGTTTCGGTCGACCGAAGCCACGAGACTTACGTGATCGCGCTGAAGCTGAAGGCTCCTCCATCCTCGGCGCGCAATAGCTGTACGACGGCGCCGCTGCTAGATCCTGGCCGCCGAGCGCCCATCGATCTGGTCACGGTGCTCGACGTCAGCGGGAGCATGACCGGCGCAAAGCTACACATGCTGAAACGCGCCATGCGCTTGGTAATCTCGTCGCTCGGCTCCTCCGATCGCCTCTCCATCGTTGCCTTTTCGGCTAGCACCAAGAGATTGTTGCCACTGAGGAGAATGACGGCTAACGGCCAGCGCTCGGCGCGGCGCATCGTCGATCGGCTTGTCTGTGGTCAAGGCACCAGCGTCGGCGAAGCCCTCAGAAAGGCCACTAAGGTTCTGGAAGACCGACGGGAAAGGAACCCCGTGGCTAGCATCATGCTTCTATCGGACGGCCAAGACGAGCGGGTCTCCAACAATTCATCCAATCGACGGTGTACGACTTCGAACGTGTCTTCGACGCGGTTCGCCCACCTGGAGATCCCAGTTCACGCGTTCGGCTTCGGAGAAAAAGGCGGGCATAGCAACGAGCCGGCGGAGGACGCCTTCGCCAAGTGCGTTGGCGGGTTACTGAGCGTTGTCGTGCAAGATCTACGAATCCAGCTGGGCTTCTGTTCTGGCTCGGCTCCCGCCGAGATAACCGCCGTGTACAACTGCAGCGGACGGCCAACGGTGTTCCGATCCGGTTCGATTCGGGTTGGCGATCTCTACGCCGAGGAGGAGAGGGAATTACTGGTAGAGCTGAAGGTTCCAACGTCAACTATGGGGGCCCACCATATAATGTCAGTCCAGTGCTCTTACAAGGATCCGGCTACGCAAGAAGTGATCAATGGGAAGGAACAGGCGCTTCTCGTGCCGAGGCCGCAAGCCATCCGATCATCGGCCTCGAAGATCGAGCGGCTGAGGAGCTTCTACGTGAGTACTCGCGCGTCGATAGAGGCGCGTCGCCTGGTGGAGCGGAACGAGTTATCAAGCGCGTACAACATGCTGTCTTCAGCTCGCGCGTTGTTGATGCAATCGAGTGAGGGTGAGGAATATGTGCGCAGCGTGGAAGCGGAGCTAGCGGAGCTGCACTGGCGATTGCAGCATCAATATCAGAGTCAGCAGCAGATCCAAAGGCGGAATGGTGGTAGGGGTGCCGAGAGGGAACCCGTTTACGCGGACGAGAATGGTGAGCCGCTCACGCCGACGTCGGCTTGGCGAGCAGCCGAGCGTCTGGCTAAAGTAGCCATTATGAGGAAATCGTTGAACAGAGTGAGCGATTTGCACGGCTTCGAGAACGCAAGATTCTAAATTTTTTTAAAAGAAAAAATGTTGATTTGAATGAGGAAAAGGAGAAAGAAAGAGAAAAAAAAAAACAAGAAGAGAGAGGGCGAGAGCGGCCCCGGGCGTATAATAGAGACAAGCAGTAGAAGACGGTTGGGCGCTTTCTCCAGAGGGATAAAAACAGGGAAGGAAAACGAAAAAAAGTAAACCCCACAAGGAATTGATTGAGGAGGGGTGCGGCGTTGCTTGTCTCCTGTCCCCCGGTTTTTAATCTTTTTGATTAAAAAGATACAAAGAAATGAAGAGGGGAGAGAGAAAGAGAGAAGAGAAGTGGGAAGTACGTGTATGTAATCTTGCTGTGTAAATGCATGTGCCGGAGTTATGTTTCTATTTTCTTTTTCTTTTTTTTTATATTTATATAATTTTAGTTCAAATGGTTTATTGTTTAGCTTTATTTTATTTGGGGAAGGGGGTTGGTGGATGAGTGAAAATTAAGTGACAACATTCACTCCAAATAAAATAGAAGAGAAAGGAATTGGAATGATGAAAATTAATAGTTTTCATTTGAAATTTATCTTTTTTTTTTTTCATCTGCTCCAAAGATTTCCTTTACAGCAATCAGCATCCCCCTTATCCTCCTAGCTTATATCTATATATGGGGGAGGGAAGGAAGAAAACGTGACGTGAATGATTGAACAATGTTTCATTCCCAGAAAGAGTAATGCTTTCCTTTTGCTAGCAGCCTAGCATCGTGGAATCTTCAAACTCCTGGTGTGTATATGTATATATCTTCTCTCTCTCACACAGGCGTGAGCCGTGAGGTTGGTTCGAAACGAGGTTGGGATTCTTCTTGCTTGTTCATTACTCCATAGGTTGATTGTCTCCATCTCATGCTCTTACAGTGTGTGGGCAAATGCAACGGATGGTGACAGTGGGACGTTGATCCCTCCTTCCCTCCCAACCACCCAGCACACTCAATTGTCCAATCAAAATCAAATTACCCAATCTATAATTTGGAGTGTCATGATCGAACATTTTACTGTTTTAACGATGATGAATAGCTCAAACTATGTATCACCATTATCACCAGTTGCATCAACATGCATCTTATTGTTATGAGATATGATGGTGGGTTCCTCAATTTCTGGTTTACCGCCACATCGATGAATAGTGCATTAGATGGAGACGTGTTTGATATGGAAGGGTTACTATTGAGAGATGAGAGGAGAGGAGAGGGGGGACCGGGTGCACCACCCCTCCCCTCCATCTTTATATCCATCTGTTTGTATAGTTCTATACACATTCTCTTGTGGGATTTGATTCGAGGCCACGTTAGAAAAACTTTGTTAAGAAAAGGAGGGAGAAAAAAAAGTAAAGTGTACCAACTTTTGTACAAGCTTAAAGAGTGGGTGTCTGTGCATGTGTGCATGCTTTGGGATAGGAGACACTTGAGACTTAAGAGGGAGGGAAGGGGGGGTGCCTTGTGCCTTGTGGGCGATCAGAGATTGAAAACTGAGGCTGCACACAACGAGAGATAAAATAAAATAAGGGTAAGGAGATCAGGAGATCAGGAGATCCAAACTTAACTGGAGCCTGGGACCTGGGGGAGGGGGAGTGAGAGTGACTCTCTTTAGCTTTTGGTGATGGATGATTTTTCTTAAATTAAGGACACTTTTAGTTTTGGGATCCCCTTAGTTCCTCTTAAATTAAGCACCAAGTCCTTGCGTGCAGTGTGTGTATGTATTTGTATCTCTCACACACCTCTTTACTTAGGGTAACCCATAATATTCAACCCATCTGTGTTCTGCTCTCAAACTCGTCGAAAATGATCAACATCATCTGAATGTTCAGCATTGGATCCTGTTGCCGAAAGGTCAAGAGTTTGAGCCACAAGCATCATCTGACCATCTGTAGGATGTAGCTGTATTAAGGTATGTTAATTAAGTTTTGTGAAACGATATTTGCTAGGGGGGCTCCCCCAATCACATAACAACAATTGGAAACCGATTTGTAGCAATCAGTCAGTTTGTTTACTTCCAAGTACCAACAACACGTACGCAACCACCCCCCAATGACAACACATTATGGTCACAACACAAGTCTAAACTGTCGGGATGCCTTCCCCTGTAGTACCCGCACAAGTGACCGACCAACTAAGCATTTCTCCATTGCCATCGTCTTTCCTGCCCCTGGGGGACAAGTAAAGCTTTACGTTATGTGGCTTTGGGCCCATTTGAGTCAACCGTTACCAACATTGAGGCTTCATACAACGGGTCACAACTCAAGATCCAAGAATCTGATTTATCCATTATTATGTCGTTCTAATGAAAACAGCCAAAACCCACGCCCACGATATATATATAACCAACCTTCTTTCTATGCTTAACTATGATCTACGGGGAACCTATTCGATGGCTTTGATAGATTTCAGTATTCTGAATATGGAACAGGTGGCAAGTTCTTGTCCTCACAGTCACAATGGACTAACCCAACGTATTCAACTCTCTCTCTCTGCTTTATGAGTGTGTTTGTTAGATGGGAATTCACATGTTTGCCTTCTTCTATTGACAACCCATCTAATAAATTCTCCAACTCCAGTTTCCCACTGAAAACTCGAAAGGTGCCAAGGGTAGCCAAGGTGCTCAATCATAGTGAAAAGGAATTTAAACATGGCCGTTTTGGCCATTTCAAAATTATGCTTCTTTAATCTATTCAAAATTTAAAGGGTATTTATGTCCTTTTACATGCCATTTAACATCGCTTGGGCTATATTTGGTTGCAGTGCAATTTTGTTTGCATTAGTACAAATGCATGGGAGTGCAAATGAAAAAAATGTAAATTCTCGTTTAATTTTGATTTGACTTTTACTTTATTCTGCTTCATGTCTTAATTTACTTCATATGCAATGCAATAAAACAAATAAGCTATAATTTAAAATAAAAATAGGTCAGAATTTACACTCGAATCATTTGCACTGCCCAGCTTCACATCAGTGCAAATTTATTTGCATTGCAATCAAACAGTCTTAACTATTTTAGACAAAACTGGCAACTTTTCAGAATTCAGGTACTAGTACTACAGTGGCACGTTTTAAAGTTCAGGTACTAAAATGAGACTATCCCCAAAGTACATGGTACTAATCTATAATTTAACCTTACAATTATTGATCTCCATCTATGGAATATATTGGGCTTTAAATTTAAGATTGTAAGCCCATTAAAGAACGAAAACTGTTACAGAATAGAATCATACAATGGTTCACAGGGAAATAACTATTACAGCATAAAGTATAAAGTAGCCCAGATACATCCTATCAATCCTCAATGGAAAAAGCTTCACCAGTAAATCCAACGGTTTTAGATGAAGTCGGTTGACTGTCTTAATGGTGACACAACACTGCAACAGAAGCTCGTTTGATGTGGCAACAAACAAGCTATCTTTCATCTCCCTCGAACCATCTTTAAACTAGCCCTACCTCAATAATTCACCACCACCCAACTGGACAGTTACAAAGTGTCTAGTCGATTTGATATTCAGGACCATGGATTGCTGATTCTGGTCGGACGATGCCTGAGCTAAACCGGAAGATTGAGACAATAGGCATTGGCTCCACAAAATTATTGGCATGTGCGTCACACAGAGAGGATAGGGAAGAGGTCCCATCACAGAGAGAATGGATGCCAAAAGATGAGCATGCTCAGCTGACCTCAACAGCGCATTTACTGTTTTCATTTGGACCAGCATTTGAACTGCAAAATTGTACTCGTAAAAGATCCAAATACAACTCCAAAGATCATCAACATGTATACGTGATAAAGCTGATTTTCAGCATAGACGGTCTCTATGGAGGGAAACAATCTATAGGTAAGTCTCGTGGGTTGACACCTACCAATCTACCATATGCCAATCCACCAATCACTCACACATTTAAGTAAATACATAGGACAAAGCATTTAACATAAAGATGTAACCCCGTTGGAGAACAGGATTTTCAAAATAAAAGGTAACTAGAAATAAACACAACCAGAAAATAACTAGTAAAGAACTAAAGACGAGAGATTTTTTTTCTTTTTCTCATTACTAAAGGAAGCTCGGCCTCAGATTCACTGACCATCTTGCAAATTAGGTTTATCTTCCATTTGGCACCCAAACTAAAACTTTCCAAATCATTCCTTGCCAGATGAGAACAATGATTACACCACTAGTCTTGACCAGTGAACCTAACAATCTAGAAAGCACTAGTAAACTTCCAGCTTGTCAACATTTTGGCTCCTGTCTACCAGCTTATTTCAGGCCTTTTACACTGTTCAGGTTCAATTTTAGCTCCCTCAAAAGCAGAGTTCTACTCCAAGCAAAGTATTTAATACGAAACATTTTGCAGATAATATTGATCAACCCGCTTTTCTGGGGAAGACCCGAGGGGAGGGGGGTTAATCATGAAGGAAACGCCTAACATTCAAATTCCCAAGCGTTTGACTAGTAAGAAGTATGTTCCTCTGGTGAAAGACCGTTACCTTTTACTCTGGCAACAAAAGATCGATGATTGGGACTATAACAATATCAGCTTTTCAAAAGATAAAATATTAAAATCCTTGAACTCTTTTTTGGGGGAGAGACATTGAAAAACCAAGTGATGATGATAATCTCTACCAAAATTATTCAATAATAGTTACAAACTTACAATATGGAACAAAAGTCGATAGTTACATTATACTTGCAGCTTCATCAGCATACATCCATTAAGGGGATGGGATAATGAAATAGAATAAAATAATGAATGCTATCTGACCAATATTTTATGGAATCACCATCCTTGTATTAGTTTATCCTATTCCCTGAGTTTTAGGATTTCCAGGAGACATGATAAAACATGAAGAACAAGGTTAACTGTCAAAACTGTGTCAGGTACCTCAAAAAGCTTTGAACTTGGAATGGGGGTAATGATCCTCAATGGAAGCGTATGATAAATTTATTCAATTCCTTTCACTTGTAACCTGTTTTCATTAACAAACCGAAAGTATTTTTCTTCCCCATAATATGCCCTGAGAAAATAAACGAACATGTGAAAAGCTTCTACTAATATATTTATCATAAAAAATGCTTCTATTAACATGCATCATAATGTGAAATATAATTTTTACCCGAGGGTGCAAATACATGAATACAATCCAAAATATCCATTGCACTTTCAGTCATCTTTACAGATATCATATGTGAGATGTAAAAGACCCATTCCTTTCATCTATAAATTTACATTTGAGTTCCATTCTTTTAAACTAGAAAAATTTGCAAACTAATCTATAGCTACAAATAACCAAGCAATTTGGACCATTACTTAGAAAACCACTCATTTGATCATATTCTAGGCAAAGCATTTCTTCAAATTTAAAGATATTGACAACTTTTTCTTCCTTTGTTTTCTAAACTCTATTTTCTTCTTTCACTTCAAATAAAAGTTTAGTGAGTGTAAGGACATAAACATGGTGTATGATCAAATTAGTGGATCTAAGACCATTGGCATTCTTTATAGATTCCTTATAGATTACATTTCCCAAATAATGAATACAATCTCATTATATAATTAAAACTGCATAGATAAGAAGAAGAAAATTACTGAGAACAAAAATTAGGCATTTATTTTAAAATAGAATAGATGTGAACATAAAACAACATATTATATGGTATTGGGATATACACAATATAAGGGAAAAAAAGAACATAAAAGAAGAGATATGAACACGTCACAAAAAATAGAGAGAGAGAGAGAGATGAAATAAAACATAAATAAATTGCTATAGCATTGTGAACAAGTAATACACAATTTCACATATGAGATCAGAAGGAACAAGAAAGAATTCTAGCACCTGACATAATATGGAAGCCATCCATGTAACAACCTACATGGACACTTCAAATTTTTTGCACTTTGCACTTATACATGCATCTATGTTTATTTTTTTTTTCTTTTTCAACAATTAGTCCATTACATTAAAAATATGCAAGTTAAAGCTAAAGTATAGTAACCAAGTTCACCAATCCTTTTTTTGGACTTTCTAAGCCCAACACCTTACACCTGTACCAGATTCTAACACTTGCAATGTTAATCAAAGAAATAACTTACGCCAAATCTGCTAAGGTCTCTGACTTATTGATAGCCTTTCCCTCTGGGAGTTCAAGGCAGGAATGGTGCATTATCATTTCCTTCAGAGTTTGTTTTGTGCTTTTGACATCATTGTCCCACAAGATGCTCTGGAAGTCAAAATACACAAACTGTTTAGTTAATCTAATCCAATCCAGAACATCTAAAACATCTAATCTCTTCCCAAAGAAGCCAGAAACCATTCCAACAGTAGAATATATCAAAAAGAACTAAAATTCAATTCAATCTAGCTTCATCATTAAGGGCTATGTTTCAATATACAGGGGTTATCGCATCCCATCAAAGTTTGACCATTTTTTATCAATAATATAACCATTTTATTAGAATTAAGAAAAAAGATACAAATACAGGTGCGGAGAGGGGTAAACTCTTTTAAACCTTCCCACAAGGAACAACAGAATTACAAGATATATGTAGCCCAAAACATTTGATCCCTTCCCACCCCTTGCTTGGCAAGTGTGTCTGCAAAAGAATTAGCACATCTTTTAACCCACTGCAGTCTCACTTTCATACCCTGAGTCAGCCACTTAAACTTACTTCGTTCAATAATGTAGCTCCACAAACTGTCATCCTCCTCTAGCCAACCTATTACCAATTTTGAATTCCTTCAATGACCAACCTGCTAATGTTCAGTTCCCTAGCCCTTTTGCACCCTCTAAAACAGTTAAAATCTCAACTCAAAGTGAGTCCCCCACACCAACTGGACCTGAAAACAAGGCAATAGTTTCACCTTCCCCATTCCGGAAAACTCCTCCAACACCTGAAGGGTCAGGGTTTCCTTCACTACTACCATCAAAGTTAAACTTAGTGAAACCAAAGTTTGACCAATTGACCTCATCACATATACCATAAAACAGAGAAAATGTTTTGAGGGGCATCAGAAAAGCACCTTTCTTAGATATTCCCTTTTTACATCCTCCCAGTATAATTTCCCACTTGGAGAGAAAATAGAAGCATTCCACAGGGCTCCTCTAGCTACCATCACAGATGTGGCACCTGTCAGGAGAACCATGATCAATGAACAAATTTTAAATTACTAACAAGGATGATAGATGCATGCGACAGAAAGTTGTGCATATTAAAGTAGTTTAAAGTTGTGTGGTGTTACTATAATAAACTTTGTGAACCTCAGATTTTGCAGTCAACATAATGGTTCATATGACAAGTTAAAGTAGTAAAATTTGGTATACAAACCAAATAGATAGTGAGATTAGAGTAGAAGCCCAAAAATGATCTAAAGTGGTGCAGGGGAAAGGTCTCCAGACTTGCATTTTCTTTCAGCATTTTCCACATGTTGCAAAGATTTGGAATCAATGCCTATGGTTCTGTGCATGAGGGGCAGCAGAGGGAGAGAACCCGCTGTTTCTTTGATGTATACGTATTTATTATGCCATAAATGTAGTTTGTCTTAATAGAGCATACTTTGATATAGATTTAGTTCCTCATACATAAATACATAATCGTAAAGGCCATTACTTGATCTAATGGTAAAATCTCAAGCTGACATGCACGAGAACACAGGTCCAAGCCTGAGGTCAGCCACTTTACACAAAAAAAAAGGTACCCGTCCCAAGACCCATCTGGGACCAACAATTGGGTAATGGCCTTTTTTATACATAAATCTTGTATACTCAGGGACCTCGGAGTCAGAGTCACGTGTAGAAACATCCCGTATACTCATGGTGAGTGTTTTTAAAGATTTACAAAACTTGCCTTCAGGCTCACCTTGAGGCAAGGCTCAAAGGTTAAGTCTCAAAGCTCAACCTCAAGGTTCATGTCAGAAAAGGCATATTCCTTGTGCCTTGAGACCCCCTGTGTGTACGTAACATGTATATTCATGGATATGCTTGCCTTGTGCCTGAATATATTCTTTGAAACATAGAAAACCATTTTGAGGCATTATTTTAACATTTAGAACTTTTTTAATATGCTGTTTAAGAATGCTACGACTTTCTCTTTTATTCCTTGTTAATATGATCATTTATTAATTTATATGGTATTCCTATATAAAAATTATACTGTTGTGCATATTTCTATGCTTCAGTTTGATGTTTTTCTTCCTTAAAAGATGGGTAATTCATTACGCTTTAAGCCTCATGCCTCAAGGCTTACACCTCACACATCTAAAGGTCCTGGTGCCTCACCTGACACATACATGCACATATTTGTATATATGCTTTAAAGTCCAACGGTAGGCATCTCAGGATGTGGTTATTTCTTCTTTGTAATTTGGGGGAAGGGGTGACCAATGCACAACCACATAACAGTTTTATAGTCATTTTATTTCTAGTGCATCAAATTGCATAATAAAGAAAGAAAACAATACAAGGGATCACAAATTGTGGCTCCCTCCACAAATTAAATCAGTCAATCAAATCTTTTGATTCAAAAGCAAATTAAGATCAGATTTGAGAATAAGTATGTTTCCACCTGTTGCATCTCTAATATGCTGAAAATCTTTGTAATTGAAGACATCACCATTTGCTATAACCGGTATAGATAATGCTGCTACAATATCAGCAATCTCACTCCACTTAGCAGGATCCCTTGGCCTATCTGCAACTTTTCTGCAATTTATTTGACACCAGACATGCAACATTTCACTATAAAAATAACAATGAGAGCTCATAAAAATAAAATAAAAAATAAAAAAACAATGAAAGGAGACAAATTCCATTGTTACTAGGGAATGGACAAACTCCATTTTTGATAAACCAGGGATATCTCTAACAGAGAGAGAGAGGGAGGAAGGAACCCTTATTTGTAATGATAAAAATCCACAGGAGTGTTTTGGTTGGCCCTTTAAAACATGTACTTTTTGAATAATGATTAGAGGTTTGCCCAATGTTGCAGGGAAACAGGCATGAGAGTTGGAATCCGATGCATATCCAAGAGTTTGACTCAACAAGATGAGACAACATGGATTCATGCATTGGCAGATTCATTGGCAAAGCAAGGGGCAACAAGAAATCATTTGTATTGGGGACTAGTCCCCCAATAAAGTAATCATGTTGTTCTTACAAAAAAAAAAACAGAAAGACAACAGATTCATTGGAAAACAGGGGTGGATAGAGGGAATTTCCTTTGGGGAGTGATGAGAGGTGATGTAACTTGAATGGTGTAACTTAGGTGACAAAAAGTAATTAAGGTGGACCTGGGTTGGCTAAAAAACATAATAAACCTCCAAAAAGGGGTTTAAAATGTAATCTTTATTATCAAGTAATATTTGATGTGAACAATATCACTTATCCTTTACATTACCCGTTTATTTATGTCAAATAAACTAAGAGATAAAAAGGAAATGTTACGTAGAAGTGTCCTCAAGAATCCAAGTGTCAGACTCCAATGCAAGTCCAACACAAACATCACTAAACCTGTTCATGGGCCGGGCTCAGGCTTGGCTTTTGCCAGAATTCTAATGGGCCCAACCTGAAGCTCTAGCCCAAAATAGTGTAAAGTTGCGCCCAAAACCCGGCCCATGAACAGGTCTACACATCATCATCCATTTAGGACAGTTTATGCAAGTTTTGCCAACTTTAGTAAAAAAATGAAATATTCCCAAACCACTCCACTTGATTAAGTTTCAAGCCATAAAATAAGTGTAAGAAACATTACATGCTAATATGTTTCCCAGTGAAATGTCTTTTTTTTTTTTTGAAAGGTAAAGTAAATTTATTAATAATAGAAAAGAAGATACAACAGACTCCTAGCCAGAGTAGGACTGGCCAAGGATCAACTCAGATTACAGACTCCAAGGGGATTGGGACCTCAGCAACTGAGGCACATTCAGGTGTTTGAATTCAGAGATTACAGATACCCAAGAAATCAGCTTGCTTACGCACCCTTTATTCCATTTAGGACAAATAAAAAAATTCTGAAATTCCAGATACTTGGTTGAACTACTTTATCACTAATGAGATCAAACAAGCTTTATTAATAATCAGTAAATGGTAAACACAAAAGCCTCTTATAAAGACAAGACAGACTCACAACCATTCTGGGAGGGATGCTCTCAAATAGAGTTCCCCCATCTCATACTCATTCAAGTATCAAAATATTGTTTATCAAATATAATTCTCAAAATCTGGTAATTTTGGTTTTGTTCAACTAAAAAGGAATTGTAATCAGTTTTGTAACTTGTAAGGCTCAGAACAGACCGGATGGTTGAACTGATGACCCAGTGACCTTTCCAGATCCTGGTTAAATGACAGTTTCATGGTTTGAACAGACCAACCATCTGGTTAACCTGTAAAACCGTGACCCAGTCAGCATTCTGATTTTATGCACAGTCCAAGTCTTAGTTTCTTATAACTAGGGATGTCAACAAGTCAGATTCGGCATAGGTTTGGCTCAACCCAAACTCAAGTCAAAACTACAGAAACCTAAACCAACCCCAACCTGACTAAAGAATATGGAAAGCCAAACCTGATCCGATCCACCCCACAAATAGCTCACCTACACACTACAAAAGCTACTTTTACAAATGTTTCAATGTTACATGTCAACAAGTTGGGTTTGGTACGGGGCAGCCTCAACCCAAACCCAACCCTAAACAAGATTAAAGCTGACCTGACCTTAACCTAATAGGGTCAGGTCAAAACAGTTTACCACTTAAACATAACCCAACCCACTGTTTGCCCTACTTACAACATAAGGAGAAAGCCAAATCGCACAAGGGGGCTTAGAAAATCAAAACAAAATAGACAAAGAAAAAAGAAAAACTAAAACTAAAATTGGCAAAGGACCATATTTAACATTTCCAGGGGGATTGAACATCAGATGATAAATGAAAGCTTCAGTGGTTCTAATCTTTTCAAGATGGCTAGCAATTTAGAATTGGCTGTTTTAACACCAACAAATGTAGGACCCAGATGACATAAGGATAATTCTTAGGAGGGTAACAATGGGCTAAAAATGGTTTAGGGATGATTCTAAGACTAGAAAGAAAGGTTAAGAGGGGTTAGAAAGGTTCCAGCCTTCCAGGTCAAATTGCTGAGAACCATAGTTTTTCTATGCAGTGGCAGAAAAATAGAAATTAAAAAACCAAGCATAGGGATGGAAGTTTTAAATGAAACTTGTGGACATGTTTGGAATGATGGATTGTATAGAGCTATTTGAAGAATAATATAGCCAGATCAATTCTAGAGATATTGAATGAACTCCCTTTTTTGTAGAATTTTTAGGCTGTTAATGGCTGTAATGGCTACTAGCAAAATTAGAGAGAATAGAGAGATGGAGAAGGGGTAAGGCTGTGTACATTTGTCCCTCCCCAGAGGCCCAGACCCCACATTGGCGGGAGCCTCATACACTGGGCTGCCCCTTTTTTAGAGAAATGGAGAAGGGACAGAAATTTCAAATCATGCATCAAGGGCCTACAATGACTCTAGAATATTGGAATTACTTGGTACTCAAAAATTAGAGAATCATCACCTTTGTTTTTGATAATGGAAACTAAGAATTGCAACTATGTTATGGACGCATTCCTCGGGAAAAAGTATCATCACCGCCGGCAGCAACAAGAACCTGACCCACCGCCGGCAGCAGCAGTGATTCAATGATCCTCGTCCTACCCAGTTCGGCAACAGCATATTAGATTAGATCATCTTGCTTGTTCTTATCTTATTCTATTGCTCTTATCTTATTAGTGGATTATCAGATTAGGATTAACTTATCTTATCCTTGGCAAGATAGAACTGGAAGTCTCCCTATTCAGCAAGGAGACTCCCTAAGATTAGGACTCTTGTAATCTCCTATTTAAGGAGACACCATTATTGAATGAGATATCGAATATTCAAGTAAAGAAGTGAATTAGGAGAGTTTGGTGATCTCTTGAACAAATCACCAAGGTGCCAAGTTAGGTTCATCAAGAGCAGGAAGGAACAAGGGAAACAGGAGGTTTTCCCCGTGGACCGACCCGTGACGAGATCCTATTCTCGGGCCCTCAACAACTTGGTATCAGAGAAAGGCGTCATGGGAGATCTGGAGCAGCTGCCATCCAGGGCCTCAAGCACCAACTCGTGGAGACCAGTTCAGAAGTACGTGAGATCAAAGACGAGGTAAGGGAGCTACGACATCTGATGGAGTTGTTCCTTTCTAACAAGGAAAGGAACACGGAAGGAGGGACAGCCACTAGCGGCCGCTGACCAGATCTGCCAGAGTCTTCCGGCAAACAGCAGTCCGTTAGCCAAGGAGCCGCAATCATCCCCAAGTACAGCAGGTTGGAATTTCCGTCGTACAACGGCAACGGAGACCCCTTGGGCTGGCTGTACCGATGCGAGCAGTTTTTTCGGAATCAGTGGACAGATGACCGGGATAAGGTAAGTCTCGCCGCCTTTCATTTAACAGAGGAAGCACAATTTTGGTACTATCAGTTAGAGCAAGAACCCGGGCTCGGTTGGCCCCAGTTTAAGTCCTATTGCCTCCTTCGATTCGGATCCCCACTGACCAGCAACCCCCTAGGTGAGCTGATTAACCTTAAACAGGCCGGAACGGTGGCAGAATACCAGCGCCAGTTCCAAACCCTCCTCGCGAGGGCATCCTCCGTGCGATCGGACCAGCAGGTGGACATGTTCACAGCAGGGTTAGTAGAACCCCTGCGGGTGGATGTCGAAATGCAGAATCCCCCAAATTTGGTTACAGCCATGAACTTAGCCCGGGCGTTCGAGCGCAAGCTGCAGCTCAGCCGCGGGACCTACAATGTGGGTCGTCCACCGAACTCATGGGCACCTCCAAAATCAGCGACAGCGACCCCCTCTCCAGCAGCCAGCCGGGAACTGAGATCTCACACAACCGCTACCTCTAGATCGGTGACAAGTGCAGGTAGCAACATGGCCGCTCCACCCATTAAGCGGTTGACTAGGACAGAAATGGCAGAACGCCGAGAGAGAGGCCAATGTTTCAACTGCGATGACCTCTACTCGGCAGGACATAGGTGCAAGAGGCTTTTTTGCCTCCTAGTTGATGAGCAAGAGGAGGAGGAAGAAGAGCCCGTCATATTCGAGCCGAAGATCTCCCTCCATGCGATCACCGGTATTAAAACCTCTCAGACCATGCAGTTACAAGCACAGATAGCAGGTCAACCGGTGCGCATTCTTGTCGATTCAGGGAGCACACACAACTTCATAAGTGAACATGCCGCCCTTCAGTTAAAACTACCAATGGAACTCCGGCCACGACTGCAGGTAGCCATCGCGAACAGTGAAAGAGTTCACAGTCCGGGAATCTGTAAGAGCATCCTGCTAGGTCAATTCTGAACTATTTTTTGCTGATTTATTTGTACTCTCCTTGGATGGGTTCGATGTTGTTCTTGGGGTCAAATGGTTAATTACCCTAGGCCCGATTTTATAGGACTTCAGTGCACTCACAATGACATTCCACCTAAATGGGAAGCAAGTTTCATGGCACGGTTGCAGGATTAAAGAGAGGACACCACAGGTCCATGCACTTCAGACAGAACCGGCGACCATGGAAAGACTTCTCACCGAGTTTTTAGATATATTCCAGGAACCCAAGGGGCTCCCTCCTCCCCGAGCATGCGACCATCGAATTCCTTTGGTGGCGGGTTCAGAACTAGTCATTGTCCAGCCTTATCGCTACCCTCACCTATAGAAGGACGAGATAGAAAAGCAATGTACAGAGATGCTGAAACAAGGGATCATACGCAAGAGTCACTCTCCTTTCTCTTCGTCGGTTCTGTTGGTGGCGAAGCAGGATGGAACTTGGAGGTTCTGTGTTGACTACAGAGAACTCAACGGCCGGACGATCAAGGATAAGTTCCCTATTCCCGTTGTGGACAAATTGCTAGACGAGCTACATGGTGCTCAGTACTTCTCTAAGTTGGACCTCAGGTCTGGATACTTTCAGGTTCGCATGGCTCCCAGTGACGTGAAAAAGACTGCCTTTCGAACCCACCATGGCCACTTCGAATTTTTAGTCATGCCATTCGGTCTCTCCAACGCCCCATCCACATTCCAATCATTGATGAACGAGGTATTTCAGCCCCATCTGCGCAAATTTGTTTTAGTATTCCTTGATGACATCCTCGTTTATAGCAAATCATTGGTAGAGCATGTGCACCATCTGCGGACAGTTTTTGAGCTCCTTCGGGGAGCGACAGGTTCTTTATCTCGGCCATGTCATCCACGGGCAGGGTGTGACGTTTGATGGTTCCAAAATTCAGGCTATCAAGGACTGGCCCAAGCCTCAATCAGCCAAGGCCTTATGCGGGTTCCTCGGATTAACGGGTTACTACCGCAAATTTGTACAAAATTATGGACTGTTGGCTGCCCCGTTAACCAACCTGTTAAAGAAGAATTCCTTCCAGTGGGACGACGCAGCCGATGTAGCTTTTCTAACACTGAGAAATGCCCTATCTTCCACCCCAGTCCTGCAATTACCAAATTTCGCTCTCGAATTTACAGTCGAGTGCAATGCCTCTAGAATGGGTATCGGGGCCGTGTTACAGCAGCAAGGGCACCCGATTGCTTTCTTCAGCCACAGACTGGCCGATCGGCACCTGAAACTTCCAGCCTATGAGCGCGAACTAATCGGCCTAGCCCGAGCCGTCCAGCACTGGAGGCCGTATTTGTGGGGGCTGTCGTTCGTCGTCAAAACTGATCATTACAGCCTCAAATACCTGTTGGAGCAACGCCTCACCACTTCCCCTTAGCAGCATTGGGTTATCAAGCTGCTCGGGTTCGATTTCCAGGTGGAATACAAGGCGGGTTCGTCAAATCGCGCAACTGATGCCTTGTCTAGGCGAGATGAAGACGCGATGGCTCTGTATGCAATTTCCCAACCCCGGATCTCCCTGTTAGACGACATTAAGAAGGCAACGCCACAGTCTCCGGAATGGTCGCTCCTGGTCCAGAAGATCCAGTCCGGCACTGCCAACTCCAATTGGTCACTTCACGACGGGTTGGTACTATATAAAGGCCGGGTACATCTTCCGCCTGACTCCCCGTTGATTTCCACCATCATCACCGGTGTCCATAACTCCACCCATGAAGGCGTTCAGAAGACACTACACCGCGTCCGAGCTGATTTCCATTGGCGGGGTATGAAGACTTCTATTCGGGATTTTGTCCATAATTGCTCCACGTGTCAACAGCATAAATGGGAAAACCTACACCCGGCAGGCCTCCTTCAGCCCCTTTCGATCCCGACACAGATCTGGGCCGACATTTCCATGGACTTCATTGAGGGACTACCCAAGGTAGGTGGCAAATCAGTCCTCTTCGTGGTAGTAGATCGCTTCTATAAGTATGCCCACTTCGTCCCTCCATCACATCCGTACAGTGCCACTTCAGTTGCCCTCGCCTTCTTTACACATGTTTTCCGCTTACATGGGTTACCAGAATCCATCGTCAGCGATAGGGATCCGGTTTTCACTAGTGCCTTCTGGAAAGAGTTATTCAGACTGCACGGCACCACCCTGGCCTTCTCCTCAGCTTATCATCCACAGACCGACGGTCAGACGGAAGTGGTCAACCGCACAATCGAGATGTATCTCCGTTGCTTCGTAGGGGATCAACCGCGACGGTGGGTGGATTGGCTTCCTTGGGCCGAGTACTATTACAACACGGCCTACCATTCTTCCCTCGGCATGACTCCCTTTCGCGTCGTTTATGGTCGATACCCTCCTCGCTTGCTGTCCTATGAGCCCGGTTCTACTCGTTTGGAAGAAATTGATCACTCCTTACAAGAACGCGACGCCCTCCTAGCCGACGTCCACCTTCGCTTACAACAGGCCCAGCTCCGAATGAAGCTCAATTATGACAAGCACCACCGGGAACTGTCGTTCGAACCAGGACAATTTGTTTGGTTAAAACTCCAGCCCTACCGGCAACGCTCCTTGTGCCACAGGGCTGCCCCGAAACTGGCCCCTAAGTTCTATGGGCCCTTCAAGGTTCTACGGCGGATTGGCAGTGTGGCCTACCAGTTGGAATTGTCGGAGAACAGCCGGATTCATGATGTTTTTCACATCTCCTTGCTGAAACCATTTATGGGTGATCCTCCGGACCAAATCCCCTCCCTGCCGCCCTTGAAAGATGGCAAACTTGTTCCCCAGCCTAAGGCTCTCACCCGCTTTCGTTTCAATCGAGGAATTCTTGAAGTCTTGGTGGAATGGGGTAGCTTACCATCGGCCGAAGCCACCTGGATTCCATTGGCAGAGTTCCAAGCCACGTATCCGGAGTTCGAGCTTGAGGACAAGCTCTTAGTCCAGGAGGGGAGTAATGTTATGGACGCATTCCTCGGGAAAAAGTATCATCGCCGCCGGCAGCAACAGGAACCTGACCCACCGCCAGCAGCAGCAGTGATTCAATGATCCTCGTCCTACCCAGTTTGGCAACAGCAGATTAGATTAGATCATCTTGCTTGTTCTTATCTTATTCTATTGCTCTTATCTTATCTTATTAGTGGATTATCATATTAGGATTAACTTATCTTATCCTTAGCAAGATAGAACTGGAAGTCTCCCTATTCACCAAGGAGACTCCCTAAGATTAGGACTCTTGTAATCTCCTATTTAAGGAGACACCATTATTGAATGAGATATCGAATATTCAGTTAAAGAATTGAGTTAGGAGAGTTTGGTGATCTCTTGAACAAATCACCAAGGTGCCAAGATAGGTTCATCAAGAGCAGGAAGGAACAAGGGAAAACAGGAGGTTTTCCCCGTGGACCGACCCGTGACGAGATCCTATTCTCGGGCCCTCAACAAACTATCACACTTTAACAATTGACTCAAAGAAAATAACTCCTAGACTAACATTAAAAAATTATAATAAACTACTTAATCAATGACTGAAATCTTAAGAACAAATAAACCAAAATTAAACACATCAAACTCTTTACACCAGACCCTCGGAAACAATATATAAAATGACCAAAATACACTTATTGTCTACGAATGCAAAAATACATAAAAATCCAGAAAAGCCCATATCTAGCACCTTGGTTCCCATATCACTACCTGATCAGAGATTTTCTTATATAATTTTTATGCAAAAATACATAAAAATCCAGAAAACTCCATATCTAGCCCCTTGGTTCCCACATCACTACCTGATCTGAAATATTTTTTGATATAATTTTTATGCAAAATACATAAAAAAATCCAGAAAACTCCATATCTAGCCAACCCCATAAATGATGACGACAATGATGATGCATTGAAAGGAAAATAGAAAATTCAAGATTTCAACTAAGGTGAAGAGGTCTTGCCCCAACACAAGAGATACTAGCATACACCGGGAATCAAACAACAAATAACAACTAAATGACTAATATTCATCATTTGCAATATATAAAGTCAACCAAAAATTAACATCAAGAGCCAAATATTCCACATTTTAAAATTCAGGATTTGAGAGCAAATTGTAGCCACAGTTCCTCTATTTTTGCTACATTGCTTTACCACAAATATCCTTTTATTGCTTTCCCTCAAATCAAATACCGAATCTCAAATAATGGGGCTCCAAAGAAACAAATATAATAGTTTTCTTAACAGTGAACAGGCTATGAACCTAATTGGTTTCCAGAAAATGTTTTACTGATTTAGGTGTCTTCAATTAAACATGATAATTTAGCCCATTCAATAAACCAGCCATCAACTCAGATTAATACACATACCAAATGGCTTTCGATGGAAACATGTAAATAGTGCACAATTAAATCCAATGTATGGGAGTGATTTTTGAATGGCCACAAACAGCAGAACAATGAACCCAACCATAACCTGAATTCTATGGTGATAGTCCATGATAGTTGCATTTCTTCTCCTTTTTTTACAAAAAGGACAAGAACTATATAACAGAAAAGAGAAAAGGTCTGTGTGCAGAGGACACTATGCAAAAATACAAGTAAAACATACACTCAAAATTCAAAAACTAAAGAAGGGTACTCGAACTTGAACTATATGAACATGGTTGAAGGAATGACCACAAGTTGCAAAACAAAAGCAAAAAAGAAAAGAGGCATATGCATCATTGATAAATTTTCTATACATCCACAAATTGAGCCCAGAAAAGAGACGATTAACACCTTGTGATCCTCACCCCACCCTATATTTGCAGAACAAATGTTGGCCCAAAAAGGCCTTGCATGTGTTCAGAATAAGCCCCTTATTATGGGTAAGTTTTATATTAAAGACTCCAAAAAATAAAGAGAATGAGAAATTATCATAAAGCACTTTTACAGTTTTACTTGATCAAAGGACATAAGCAAATAGGTTACCTTCCATGAACAGCAAGGGCAGAAACACCAGTTCTCTCAATACGCCGTGCTAGTTCTACCGTATCCTGAGATGATTTTAGAAGTCGAATCTTACATGTTATCGGTGTGTCCAAGTTCCTCTTTAATGTTGTCAGTATCTGCAGAAACAGGAAAGAACAAACCAATGAATACAGAATTGCTAAACAAAAGTAAATAACAAGTCCAATCACATTAGAGTGGCATGACTTTAATACATCATGAATAAGCTCTGGTTTAGCCAATAATGCAGCACCCATCCCTCCACTAATTGAGAATGACTTGGGGCAACCCATGTTGACATCTATTGCCGCTACATCTTTGCACCTAAAGGAAGATATACCATGTTAGTAATTCATCCAAGATAATAGAGAGTAAACCACAGCTACATCAGATTAACACATGACTTTTTTCCTGAAAAGGTGAAGTATGTATGATTTGCTGCAGAACTATATCAGAACATATAATGACTATTCTTCCGTTGCCGGGATTTGAACCCGGGTCTCCTGGGTGAAAGCCAGATATCCTAACCAGGCTGGACGACAACGGATTAAAATCTAAGTCATGATAAATTAAGCTGCAATAATCTAGCATTTTGATAACAGGTGAGGCTCATTTTGTGGTATGAACCTCCCCTGAACCCAGGTGCACTTAACCTGGATCTTGCTATATTTTGATGAAATACCCTTGAATTTGATTTTGAATAGGTAACCCACTATGCTATAGGACAACAATTTAATGCGTGGATGAGTTACTCATCATATAAACAAGGACTAAAAAGAAGTAAGCTTTCTCGCAAATCCTTCTAGAAAATTAGAAAGTTTTCATGTAAACCACAACTTCAAATGGGCGTTGAAAACCCTAAATTGTCATCCAAGCCTTATCCCAACTATATAGGATTGGGCTACATGATTGCTGCTTTGCCATTCCATTCTATTTAATGTCGCATCCATTGTTAAATTATGGGCACTTAACTCATTTTTAACTACTTCAACCCAAGTCCTTTTCGGTCTACCCTAGCCCTTCTAGCCCCTTCAATTTGCAACGGACCATTTCTTCTAATGGATGCTGTTGGTAGTCTTCTATGCATGTGACCAAACCCTCTTAGTCTACTTTCTCTCATTTTTTCACCCATGGGAGCTACCTAGGAATCTTAGAAATGGCCTTTTAACTCAGTCTTGTCATGAAAATCCTACTCCATTTGATGTACAAAGCATATGTTTTTGAATCAAGGCACCTAAAATGCGATGCATGTGCATTATACTTCTAGGAGTGAGCCTCAAGGGTTTTTTATCAGTCTGAAACTATATTTATTTAGCATAAAAAAAATGAATCACAGTGCCATAGATTGAACCAAGGGCTCTTTTTTTGTTGCACTTCTTGCCTTTTTTATCACCAATAGGATTAAAGTTTTTTTAATAGTTTCGCTCTAGTTGTGCTTCTTGCTTTTAGAATACTATGACCACTTACATGAAGAGAAAGAGAAAAGGGAAATACCTAGGAATATGCTCACTATTCACTCCAAAGGTGCAGATATAATGCATATTTTGAAAAAATTGCAAAAGGGAAATATCCAAGAAGCTATACATTGTTTGTCCAGAAGGTACATATAAAATACAAATAATCTAGTACCAAAAGGATGGCCGATACAGTTGACAAGCAAGGAGTGAATAGGGAACAGTTTTTTTGAGGTCCCTTACCTGTAAAGTGAAAATGGGGTAGGGATTATGGGCACAGCCTACTCGTAAAAGAGATGAAACGTATATACTTCATTCTTTGTTTCATTATGAATAAAACTAGTACCCAAGAGAATTTTGGTAGCAATCATCAAATTGAGTTGAGTTGTAACTAGAAAGGTCAATCAGGTTCTACCTTATGGATCATGAACACCTTTCTAGCATTCAGTCTGTGAAAGGAAGTAATCGGAGAATATTCGAAACATTGGAAAGGCCTTAGTGTCACTTTGCAAAGCTTTCTTGATGTATTTGTGTTTTGTTCTCTATGAGTTTAAGGGATTCAGAAAATCAGATACACAGGTTTTGCTCATAAATGGTTCAATATGTTAGGGTAGAGGGCAGCATACCATAAAGATTGTTTCCTTGGGCCCGCTTTTTTTATACATCTTAACATAATTATACATTAACAACCAGATCAATATGGTTCCAATTTCTAATTTTTAATAAGCAGACCAATTATCAATATATGAAGGAATTAAGAAGGTTGGTTGAGGAAATAAATGCAACATTTGCATAGAAACACAGTACAGAAAATGGTATGGCTGATATGCTGGCAAGAGAAGGACTGAAAAAAGAAAGACCATTAGAAGGTGACTTCACAAGGGAGAAGTTTGTAACAGAAAGAAGCAAAGTGATAACTAGGGGGTAGCATTGCTAACCTCCATAAGGGGTGCTTGCACATCTTTACGTACACTTCTTTCATTAATTAATAAATTAACCAGTTGCTGCTAAAAAATAAGCAGAACAATATAGTTAGGCATATTTTAGAACTTCCCCATCATTGAGTTCTGAATTAGAAGAAGAGTGATGATGAACAACAATAACTGCAGGATTCAGAAGTGTATTTGAATTTTGATCACTAACGAAACCAATTGGTCATTCAACCAAAAAAAAACATTTTGCACCACTTGCCACTTGTGTGAAGAACCCTAGAGAGAAAAGTAGTTGAAGAATTGAAATGCAGATACCAGGCATAGTTGTCAAACGGAAAAATATTTTACCATATGGTTAACAGAGACAAAATAATAGCATCTAAGAAACTTACACTATCTGAGCAGCAGTGAGAGCCCTCACAGCATCAGAAGTGCCTATTTGAAATACCACCCGATTTCTTTCCTCATTACAAGTTCTGAATACAACATTTTCTGTTCCCTTCTCCACAAAATCAATAGAACCAATTGACTCTAGTGCAAGAAAAGAAAATGATACGAGTTAACAAAAGAAAAGGAATAAGAATAAGATTACAAAAAGACCTCATTAACAACAAAAGGTTGACTACCGAAAGTTGCAGTTTCTTTAGTTTCTCTTTTTCCAGTTATGATGCTGAAAGTTTATTAGAATGAAAAGAAAGGAAGAGAAAATACAAATGTGCTACCAGAAAAACTAGAGAACAGAATAAGCAAATTGGGATTTAATTCCCTTAGGCAAGCTCCTATTACGTCACTTCATCAAAATTCTTGACAACAGATCAAGATACACAAATCAGATGCTAACACCCCACAAATGAAAAATAAGGTCATATTATCCCGAAGATACAAGACTTATATTTTTCACAATCCAAAAAGATGGCAAATTATAATGCCCTCTCTGCAGGGGTATTGTCCAGACAACCTTGGCATTAAAACTACATAATTTCCAAATACACAGTGGCTGCTTAACAGCAAAAGAAGAGATATTGATGACAATAAGAATTTCAGTGGGTAAAATTGAGTCCTAGGTCTCTGTTTCAAAAGAGTTTAAGCACCAAGACACTTTTCTGCTGCTGAACTAAAAAGGCTTGTGGGAAATTTGATACATTTCTTATCCTGGAGGGATATGCTTCCCCTGTGGCCCAGGTGCTGTATTGGCCTGAAAAGGGAAAACAACTCCAAATACACAACCCCATGCGATCACGTTAAACAATAAAACAATTGGACCAATTGTCTCTGAAGCTACAATCTAGGAAAAGTATATTATGGCATCCCAAGATAAATGGATGTCTCATTAACCTATGCTTCAAATAATGTTATGTACATTCCGTGCATGTCCCATCACCAAAGAAATCCTCTAATGATCCATACAAACCAAACCCAGGATGACTAAACTACTTATTATCTCATATATACCAAAAATATAAAACTTTTTATTGCTGTCCTTTTCTTTCTTTGATAAATGGGTAAAACATAACAGTTAACCAAACAGAAGAGTTTTTAATCTTGTTCCGGCTCATTTGGGATAGGAGGAATGCTAAACTTTGTGGCAACCAGGTGCTCCACCCGTTACAGCTAGTGAGAAAAGCAATTTAATACCTACTACCCCCATTAACACCCACCGGAAATCAAGGAACATCCGTTTCCCCCTCTTAACAAAATCCTACCACAGATTATATGCTATATGTGGATGGGTCTTTCATGCCTGAAACAGGGATAGCAGCTACAGGTTATATAATTCTCACTAAGGAGCAATCTACTGTGTATGCAGCCAGCAGAAGAATCAATGCTCATGGAAGCCTTCAAGCAAAATGGTGGGCCCTCTTGGATGGGTTGAGCAAGGTAGCTGAATTAAACATCAGATCTCTTTCTATATTTTCTGACTCTAAAAATATTGTAAATATTTTATCAAACTATGCTAGGGGACTGCTGGGTTAGAGCTCTACAAGGTCAAATTTTAGGACTGAAAAATTTTTTTAAATACTTTTGTTATTAAGCATACATCCAGATCTATGAATGTCACTGCCCATTACAATGCTTGTAAATATAATATTATAGTATCTAAAAGGGGCAGTACTCAAGTGGATTTTGTAACTCTGCATATATTTAATGATATCTCCTCTTTTGGGCGGAAAAAAAAAAACATGTCAGGAAGTACACCACAACAAAACATTGCAGATTGCAAAAATAAGTTGGGACATCCATGTTAACGGACTATATACGATGAAACATAAAGTGTTTGTTTAGCATTCAAACAATGAAGAACGCAAAACTGAATGCGAAAATGAAAGCAGCACCATAAAAGTGAGGACCTATCAATTGGTGATTGCATAAAAAAAGTGCAACGACTGAACGCAAAAATAACCATGATACCAATGGGCATGTCAATGGAAATACCATTTATCCGGCGTTCGCACTTGACAAACTTGTGATCAATAATTTCCTCCCCGTAAGTAATATCTGCACCGTATTGAGCAGCTAACAACCTAAACGGTAAAGTGCCCTATGAGATAAAAAGAATAACTAAATTAAATTAGAATTCCAGAAAAAACACAAGCAAAAAATACATAGAAAAGGCAGTAATGATATATAGATAACATAATTGATATTCCAATGCTTTTTAATCAACGAAACAAACAGCAGAATTCGTGTTTGCAGTATACCTAATTACGAAGGGAACAATAAAATCGAGTCTAAGTTGACGTCAAAAGACATAGATTTGAATTGTACAACGGGCTTGAAAACCCTAATTTATGCACCCTCACTTTATAGTTAATGTTCTCCAGTACATTTCTACTGATAAGCAGTTTCTTATCGGTTTTGGATAGAGTAAATACAGAGATAACATCTACTCACCACTCGAACCATGGGAGCGAGTACAAGCTTGTTCTCGTATTCCATCTCCTTTGCAAGCTTGAGCTCCCAATGTTTGGCGGGACGATTCAGTTTGCGGAGTGTCGTTAAAACCCGCTACACAGATAAATTAACGCAAGATCTCTGAACCGTCGATCCAGTAAACTTAACGAATCAAGTTTAAGGATTTGGCGTGACATGCACAAAGGCGAAACCGCAGTAAGTCATGCAAGTGAGTCCGGATCTGCACTTGACAGAGCGCTCCTCTCTCTAAACCTCATAGCATATTCCAACCGTACATCGAAAGCATTCTTTGTATGCAATTATTTTTAGGAGATGTTCTCAATATACGGTAGAATATGTGGCTGTGAGATCGGGGCCGCCCCATTCCCTCATCATAAAGAAAATGGGCGACAATGGGTCAAATATTTTTGACCCGAAAGGTTTACATTTAATTCTCTGAATCGACTTTACAACCAGAAGGTAAATTATTAAAATATTCTTAGATTTAATTTTAATTTTTTAAATCTTCTTGAATTTCCTCCAAATTCTTAAAACCTAAGAGCCAATATCTTATAATCTCATTTCTAAAATATTCTTAAATGTCCATAATTCTATTTATAAAATATCTTTAAAATTTTATGTATTTTTAAGTGGTTGTCTTAGATGGGAAAATTACCGGATTTTCTGCCACCGAGAATTACTATTTGGACAAGTTGGTCCAAATAAATCCTGCGTTACCAAAGTTAAACCCCAATGTTAGTTAAGTGCCACGTACAAATGCACGAGGAAGGGGGTATTCATTTTTTCGATTTGTAGACGGGAAAAGCTATTATACCGGGTTGTGATCAAGAAATCTACATTCCTTTTTTTAAATTTATGTGAGGATTAAGGAAAGTCTATTTTTCTGGGGTAAGTGATACCCATCTCCCAGGTGGGTAAATAACTTTTCCATCAAAGGAAAAATTGTCAATATTTGGATGGAACAAAAATACCCCTTTTAATAATGAAACTTTATGGCTAAAATAGTCATTGGTTTATTTATCTCGGAAGCAGAGCCTTAGGAGGAAATAGTGGATAAGGATAGAAATAGAAATTGAATAAATAGAAGGGGTATTTGGGGCTTGGGGTGAAGCGGTTAAGAAGTTTGAATAATGTTTCGGCACTCAAATCTCCTACCCGCACCTATCTACAAGACACTATAATTTACAGCCACACATCGGAAAAATCTCTCATGCTTGTATGTCATTCATGGGAAGCATGGTTTTTAAAACCAAACCGGTCAGGGGGCTAGTTACCGATTTGAACAGTCCAACAATTTGACCCGAACGGCCGGCCCATTCTGACAAAAAAATTAAAAATTTTGAAAAACGGTCAAAACCATTCGAACGGATAACCGGCCGGTTCAGTAGTTTGCTGACCAAAATCAACGATTTTGGGGGGGGAAAGCGGGTTTGGGAAAAGTGACCAATTCCCGGTTTTTTGGTCCGACTGTCCGGTCCAGTCCAGTTTTGAAAACCATGATGGGAAGATGTTCCCAATGTACAGTGATGTCCCATCGATAGGAGATCCAAATGTGGGTTATAGACATGCAAGCATAAAGGCACATGACACGGCTAAGGCTCCGTTCGCTTTTGATAAGTTATTCACCCAGGTAAATGCACTTTCCAAAGTAAATAAACCAATGACCATTTTAGCTATAAAAATCTATTATTATATGGGACAATTTTGTCACATCCAAGTGTTGGCAACTTTCCACAAGGTGGGAAATAAGTTATTTACCCACCTGGAGATGGGTATCACATAAATATGTAAAATGAACATACGATTCTTGGTTAGAAATCGGATTCAGTCAATGCAAGGCCCGTTCAAACAGTCTTTATAACCTTGCATTGGGAATATCTCCCATAAAATAAAAAATAGAAGTATGAATATATCCCCAATGCAAGGCTGTAAAAACTATTTGAACGGCGTTCGAATGGATCTTGCATCGACTGAAGCCGATCTCTCTTAATCAATGAGATATCCCCAATGCAAGGCTGTAAAGCCCCCTAATAGTGTACATAAAAACATACAAGGTCCACTCTATACAATTTTATGTACCAAATAGACATGATTCGAGAAAAATTATAACCAAACAACTAGTATCATAGGTCGCCAATAACGTGGTATTTATCAAAATTCACTCGGGGGTATTTGGGCAAAGCCCTCCCAATTTCATGTATTTCCAGCAGCATAAAGGCAAAGCCCTTCACATTCGAAGTTCTGGTCAGGGTTCAAAGTAATGACTCCCAATAGGCTTATTTAAATGGAGTTTTGAGAATTATTCTTTTTTAATAAATAAAATATATTTTGAAAAAAAAAAACTAAAAAAATGTAAAGGTGGAAATTTCAAAGTATCGATACACTCCATCCATTATATCAGGAGTGTATAATACTTGAACCTTGGTTCTACTTTTCCGATATCCATTTTATATAAGATACATAAGATACATATAGACAAGTCCAAATTACCAATATTGAAGAGGCATTGAAATACACTTGTTTTTTATATAAAATAGTAGAGATAGAAAGTTAAGTTCTTCAAAATTATTGGGTAAAATATAAAAACCTTTCTTGCAGTTTTGAAGAAAAAAACTATATTTACCTCCCTTGCATCATTGTAGTAGTCAGAAAAGCGTTGGCCAAATGTATTTGTTTCTTTTAAAAATATCCATTTTACCCTCATATTTATCTATTCACAAAAAATTATTAAAATACCCTCGAAAGAACTTTTAACTTTTAGCTAAAAATCTTTGGGGGCGTTATTTTTTTTTCAGATTTTAAGAGTGGGGAAAGTTGGTCAATGGGATTTTAGTTCTCATTGACCAAGAATCCCATGTTCTTTTTTCAAATTTATGTAAGGTATAAGGAAAGTTTATTTTCCTGGGTAAGTGATACTCATCTCCTAAGTGCATAAATAACTTTTCCACCTAGAGGGAAAGTTGCCAACACTTGAACGGGACAAAAATGCCATTTTTAATAATAGATTTTTATGGCTAAAATGGTCATTGCCTTATTTACATGAGAAGTAAAAGAACATGGGTAAATGCACTTACACACATAAGTGTTTTCCAATAAAAACTTACATAGGTAACTGCATTTACTCGGATAAATAACTTACTGAAAAGCGAACGGGCCTTATTGAAAAGAGTAAAGTAATTTTACTTTGTAAATTTGTCGATTAAAGTATAGAAGGGAAAACTTTGACATTTTGAATTATGTAGAAAAAGGTCCAAACAAGCAATAAAGGCAATTTAGTAAATTATAAGTCTTTATTACTAGAACAATGACACTATGAGGTAATTGCATGTTTTTCAAAACTATATAGGAGGCTTTTATTAAAATGAAACCTTAGGAGGAGGTTTTTGTGATTGTCAGAAACCTCAGAGAAGTTTCTATATTTTACCCTTTTTTGGTAATAACGTGAAGTTCTCAAGTAATTTTGTCCCTTTACATTGATGTTTCTTCCTATTTTTTATCAAAGTATACATAGAGGTGGAAGGCTAAAGTATTAATGGAATATTAGGAAAATTTTAATTAAATGGATTTAAAAATACATGAATAAAATTAAATCTAAGTCTCAAATAACCATAACAAAACATACACATAGAAAAAAAAAAAAAGAGAGAAACCATAGACTTAAATCATTTTTGTGAGCCACCAATATATACCAAAAAGTCATTCCATCTATGTAACATACAATAAGCTCCAAAATTAATGCACAGTGGATTGCATGAATGCTTTGAACCATGGATATTGAATAGGGAAAATATGACCGAAACCCACCTAACAAATTTTAACTTCGCCATACATTCACAACAATTCAAATCTTCCAACACCCCCACTTTGACACCCACAACAATTCAATTTTAATTTTACTTAACGACTTAAGCTTTTAGGTTGAACAGTTTTTTAGATGGTATCCAAACTTGTTTGACCAATTGGTCTAGTATTCAATCCTAACCCAAACATTTAGGGTTAGGTCTACCATTTGCTGACCCAACCCAAATTGCCAGGTTTCATATATTTTTGGAGCGCTGTTGTAGCTCAGGTCTCAACATTCTATCAAAGTATAGACACTTAGGGTGCAGGGTGGTATGTGCCAACTGGGGCTCAGTTGGTAATTAATGTCTCTAGTTGTTTGAAGTGGAGATTTGGGTGGTAATGGGCCGAATGACCAATAATGGGTATGGCCATATGGGGGATCAGCTCCCCCAGTTGTGTTACTCATTCGGTACCTTTAATTGGTTGGCTAATATTTGGAACTTTAAATGCCCCCAAAAGATAAAGACTTTTCTCTTTTTCCTTCTCAACAATACCTACCAAAAGCCATCTTAAGAAAAGAGGATATAACATCGATGGCTCTTGTAGTTTTTGTGGGGATAAGGAAGTTACAGACCTATATTTTTAAAAATTGTGCCCACACATAAGAATTGTGGCTTACCTTAAACACTCCCCTGGAGGTGGAAGTGTAAAGTGGACCGTGTCGGGCCGACACGGCATGGCCTATGGGCGTCATGCCGCCCTCCCTAGTTAAAACTTTGGGGGTTGGCTCAACACGACCCATGGCCTGGCCCCGTGCTGGGCTGGGCCGTGCCGGCCCGTGGACCTAAAATCCCAGGCCTAACACGGCTCACATGGTTGTGTTGGGCTTGGCACGGCCTGCAAACCATCGTGCGCACCAGCCCGATTTACACCTCTACCTAGAGGGACCAAATGAGAATGAAAGTTTGAAGGATTGGTGGACAAGGGTCGGCAATAAAAAGGAAAACAAGATTCTTTTAGTAAAAGAAAAACTTGCATTTGTTCTTTGGGATGTTTGGAAAAATAGGAACACAAAAACTTTCAATAATGTTTCAAATCCCATTCCAATTATTTTAGATCGGACTCTTGATATGTTTGTAGAGTTTCTTGATGGGAGCAAATATAAAAGTCATTGCACAAATGGATAACGTGTGGAAACCAATTATTTGGAGTGCTCCAAAATTTGGCACTATTAAAATAAATTTTGATACCTCTCGTAACAGTAACGAGAAATGTGTTGTGGCTAGTATTGTTCGTGACCATCTTGGTCGGGTGATAGCGGTTAAAGAATATAAGTTCGGCACCTGTACCATCAACCAAGCGGAAGTGTGGGTTACATGGGAAGCTCATATTCAAGCGACAAACTATAGGGAGCATCCTATTATCATCGAGGGTGATTCATTATTGGTTATCCCGTGCCTCAACAAAAAGGCGGATGTTCCTTGGAATTTGAAAGGTATCATCTCTTGGTGCTTGAAGATGAGAGGTCTGTTCAAGGGAGGTCTTCGATACCAGCATATTTTTAGAAAAGCTAACCAGGCAACAGATTGGCTTGTTCATGAAGCTCTTTCTTCTTCTTCCCCTTCTCTAGACTATTGTATCAACTCCCTTCCCCCTTCCCTTCTTCTTATTTGTTTTGCGGGTTTTTGGAGACGTGCTATCCCCCGTTGTGTGTAGTACATTTCTTTTTATTTCAAAAAAAAAAAAAGTACAACTCTAGATGGATAACTTGTTCAATCAGCTTGTCCAAACAAGCCATATGTCCCACGTTTTTATTGGTGTTTATGAGTTATGACAAATTCCTTCTTGCGTGTATTGATTTGTCAAAGAAATTGCTCTTTTTTTTTTTGGATTGAAGTTGGAAGTCGTTTTAGTTTTCAGTCTTGAGATTCTTTTCACACTGGTAACTATTTTTTTGGTAAATTTTCACATTGGGAAGTTGACGGTCAATAGACGACCATTCGATATGTGTCCTGTTAGGCTTGGGAGGTCAACGCCTTCTCTTATGGTTGCCTTTCATTTTTGCCCACCGTCCGCTTGACAGATTTTGATCTGTTCAAACTGATTTTTGGGACACCGTCCATAATCCACATAAAGGTTAAAGCAAACCTCTTATGGTTGTGCTGAACGGCTGATCTTCACTCTTCATCCCCTCAGTTCATGTTCTTTAGGTGGGAATCGCAGGTGATAGGTCCGATACTCCTCCCAGAAAAGGAAAAGAGGGACATTTGATGACCTCAACACCAAAAATGAACCTAATTTTACAGGGGACCTACACTAGAAATAAAAGAAATACAACAAAGAGGACTTCACCCTTATCTCAGGACTCAGATGAATGAATGGTACTTGGATAGCCTTTCGACACCCTAACTTGATAGCATGGCGTCAAGTGATCTGCCCGAGAGGCCGGAGGGATGAGAACAACAGATGGAAGAGCTCTCGAAGCAAAGCTACTGGCCTGGCCTTGATCGATTCAATCCCCGACTTTTTGAGTATGATTCCTAAATTAATTTCCTTTGTTTTTTAATTTTTTTGGCGATCCTAAAATTTTGCTAGTAAATGAATCGACTAACCAAGTGGATGGATGGCATTCAGCTCTCCTACACACAGGACGTCATAGCCATACGTCCCTGTACTTGTATGTTATCATTTATGGAGGGATGTTTCCGATGTGCAGATCCGGACTGGGAAAGATCATGGATGATGTAGATTCTCAAACTAGAATGACTAGTCACTTAGGCTATGTTTGGTTTGAAGGAAAAAGTAGAAAAAGAAAGGAAAGAAAGAAAAACCTTTATAAATTTGGGATCGAATCTGCCTGCACCATGGTTGGAGGGATTAAGCCATTATGGGTTTGGAGACAGGATCTCCCTAAAGAAAGTCGTGTACACAACCTGAGAGCAGAGCATCCAGCCGTAACATGGGTCAGTTTGAACCTTGAATCAAATAATGACGGTATGCAGTTTCACAAACGGGAAGGGAACACACTGCATTAATGCAACATGGCTGGGCCAATTAATACCCTACGGTCGTGCCACCAGCACAGAGTAAAACAGGAAGAAAGAATGGCATAGCCAAAGAGGGCCAAGTCGGCTAAGCAAGTTGAAGCCTGAAAGATCTATCAACTCCCATTCAGAGGCAAAAAGAAAGAATGACAGGGAAGCATGAAGAAGAAAATATATTTCAAAACTGAATTCATCAGTAGATAATTACAAGAAAAATGTTTCTCCGTACGTAGGCTGTCCATTGTTAGCAGCAACTTGATAAATATATCATTCATTACAGGTTCAAGCTCACATCAAAAAGTTGCTCCTTTCCTCAGGCTGGGCAGAAAATTAGATTATACATTATAAATATACAAATGCATCCTACACACGAATTGGGCAGAAGCTCCTATCAACTCCCGTTGAATTAAATGACCCCCATTGGAACCAACTCTGTCTCTTTTCCTCTGCATGAAGAATATAACAGAAATGACATTGATGACAATGTGAGGATGTTATCCTCTTATTTGAATTTGACAAACGAAAGAAGTGAGGTGAAAGACATCTGTTTTGAAATCTTATTTTTGTGTTTGTTCCACCTTAGCTCGAATTTTTTGTTCCAAAATGGATATCTCTGTTTCAAGACTGAACATCCTGTTAAGTGCATGCATATTCTCAAGTGTCTCACTCAGGGTCCGGCTATCACTGCCATCACATCTCAGGTGCTGCATTGGACCATGAAGGAGCTTGTTTACTATACCACGGCTGAGGTCATCCACAGCTTTCCTTGATTTCTTTGGGATATCATCACCCATTTTCGACAAGCACTTTTCTAACTCTGCCATTCTAATTCTTTCAGCATATGCTCTCAGTTTCTTGATGGTTGGAACAGTTTCAAGGGAGTCTCTCCAAGCTTGGAATTGTTTTGATTCCTCAGCAATAATTGCCTGGGCTTCCATTGCTTTGCGGTGTCGGTCCTCCTTATTAGCTGCTACAACTTCCTTAAGATTGTCAACATTGTAGACTCTCGCAGTCTTGAGATCTGAGACACAAGAGCCTACATTCCTGGGAACAGATATATCAATGAAGAGCCTCAATCCGCCAATTTCTGGACTGCCAATAGGGAGTGCTTCAACATGCTCCTTCAAGAACAATGGGGTTTCTGAGGCTGTGCTGGTGAAAATCACATCAGCTTCTGCAGTGCAATTGAGCATTTCTGTTAGGGGCTTGTAGATTATCTCAACATCCTTTAGCTCCTCACGGATGGCAGCAACTCTGTCCTCAGATCGATTGACAACCACTATCTTTGTGCACCCTTTTGCAACCAAGTGTTTAATCACAAGTTTTCCCATCTTGCCTGCTCCAATCACCAACATTCTGGCAGTGGAAGACGAGGATTCAGGAAGCTTCATGAGGGCAAGTTCAACAGCAGCAGAACTGACAGAAACTGCACCAGATGCAATGTTGGTCTCAGTTCTAACACGTTTTCCAACACTGATTGCATGCTTGAACAGTCCACTGATATTTCTCCCAAAGCCAACAACACCTTGTCCAACTTTGACAACTTGTTTGACCTGAGCAAGGATTTGTCCTTCTCCTAGAACTAGAGAGTCAAGCCCAGCAGACACTTCAAACAGATGCTGTGTGGCATCATCGTCATGAAGTAGAAAAAGATGTTGACGAAGATCCGAAACAGGAATTCCACTTGTCTGCCAAACAAAAAAGATATTAACAACTAGGACCACATTTTAATTTCTACAATGGAAAAAAGACACATTGATCACCAAAGAAATTTTCATATTTGGTTGCAAGATAGGATCCATGGCACACATGCAAATAAGTTAGAAACTCAGAATTCACCATCCCAACTAGAAGATCTAAGCCAAGGAATAACCAGTTGAATGAGAACAACTATCTGCATATTTTGAATGGCTGCTGTCAATAACAAAATAAGTATGCTGTCCATCACAGGAGATTTCCTAGTTGGAACTCCCACAATGGTTAGTTCCTACTGCCTGCCCTAACATTAATTCGCTCTCCTCTATAGTACCAACCTTTGTTTCTTGCATCTAAAAAAGTAAAAATAGCCTTGCAGTGGAAAACAAAATGAAGATAAGAGTACATGGAGTAAAGGAGTACCTTGGCCATCCAGTCAGTCACTTCTCTGATCCCACGATGCCGAGATAGAGCCACTACATATATTTCCATTCTGTTGCAGGTACTAAGAACAGCAGCTTCTTCTATATGGTTCAAGCCACACAGCTCTCCAATGGCTCGAGGCCATTCTGCTTCTGGAATGGCAAGTTTCTCACGCATCTCTACTGGTGCTGTGTGCACACTAAGCCCTATGACAACAATGCTACTCCTTTCCTTGGTATATCCTGGAAAACAACAGTAATTAAACTTTCAAAAGGTTAGAAGTTAGAACCTCGAGATAACTTCATATAGGTTTTACAAAAGGATCATAAAATCTCACAAAGAGTCAGGCATAACGGAGAAGGAAATGATTTATGACATAAAACACAACAGCACAGATTATTCAATATGGAAGGTGCTCACAACATTGGTATGCACGCCCTCCAACACTGGAAAACTCGGAACCCAAGACAAGAAATGATCACTATAGCACATTAAAAGTTGCTAGTAAATTAGAAACTTGAGTATCAACAAAATGATGGTAGATTCCCTTGGCGTAATAACTAGTATAACATTGTTTGAGCCTTTTCTCATGCTTACGTTTTATAAAGTCTACAACATAATAAATGCTAGTTGCTATTTGTTAAGTATCTTCTACCAAACTACTAAAACTCAGGCAACTGGTCTCTTTGGTTTCTTACACAGGCATGGTTGTGATTTGGTATGTCAACAAACTGAGCAACGGGATAAAAATATCTGACAAAAAGGAAAGAGCTAAACCCCGCACACAACCATATAAATATGTTGGAAATAATTTTTTTCTTAAATATTCAACCTGTTGCTACATCGATCCTTCGTCACCTAAATAAATGAAAGAAATTAAACACATGCAATCCCTAGTGGAATTAACGGGACGTGAAGCACTACTAAATTTGAAGAACTTATAATTGAATTTTCAAAGAAAGAGGGACAGACATTTTAAAAGTTTGGGGACGTATTATCCGTTTCACAACCGCAAAGATAACAATGAATTGAAATTCAAACAATAAACCTCATCAATTACCAAACAAAATCAACTCCTTACAAAGAAAGGGGGAGGTGACAAAGGGTTGACTTACTATCAGCCGCCGATGTCTTGAGCTGTTCGAGAATGAAAACGCTGGAAGCCCTCGAATCGACGTTCTCATCCTGAACCAAAACATCGGACGCAGCCTCACACCTAGGGTTCAAAGAGAGCCCTCTGGTAGCGATTCGTCTCCTGTTACCGGCGGGCTTGCAAAATAAACGAACCTGAGAAGAGGAAGATGTTGAAGAAGAAATCCTTGAGGAAGATAGGAGAGACTCCAACTTCACGCCCGAAAAAGAAGTGGCGAACCCGCTCGTAGCTGCCATTGCAGCAATCCCTAACCCTAGAAGGTGAACAGATGGGTAGGAGAAGAGCAGAGAGAGAGAGGAACGTGGGAGGCAGGAGCTTTGCACGTTGTTGGTTCAGCGGTACCCTTCAAAAATCAAAATGGGTTAATTGGGGTGGGTTATGACTTGGTGTCTTTACTCTTTAGTCTCTACTTTTTTTGTCAACAAAGGGAGGAGGAGATGGTGATGAGAAAAAAGGTTAGGTTGGTGACGCGTCTTGATTTCTCTGCATTCTGATTGGCGGGTTGAACACACGCTTTATCCACACTCCCGCCCCACAAACGACTGAACGAGTCCCTCCACTCCAATAAACCTGTAATTCACTATTCTGAATTCTGACTGAACTCGGAATTTAATTATTTAAAGAATCCTCCCCCCTTTTTTCATTTTGACTCAACTCCCACGTATTTTCAATGGAAGTTTTTCGTACATTCATTTTTTTTTTAAATCTGAGGAAACTGGCCCAATCAAGATAAGCCACGTCGGCCTGACGTGTAGGGCCTACTTCCGCTATGGAAGATTTTTGGGCCTAACCATGGATGGATGCATGATTTATCAGCCCACTAAGATGGGGATCAATCAACCATTAGTTAAGTTTGGTGATCAGTATTAGGTTTATCAATAGAACTGTCTACTATACGTTTATCAACAGAACTGTCTACTATAATAGGAATAATAACAATTTCATTTGAAATGGAATCGTTCTGGTCACTGATTTTTGGGTTGATGGTTTGATCATCTTATTTAAACGGATGGTCTGTTCTGATAAAAAAACTAAAAATAGAAAACAATAAAAAACTATTGAACGGGTCGATGATTTGACTGTCCGGGTCAATAGGTCGTTGCCTTATTCAATAATTTTTTGTCAGAGATCGGATTTGAGGTAAAATGAAACCGATTGTCTGAATGGTTTCTAGGCCAAATGGTCTAACTATTTGGGTCAACGACGATTCAAAAACCATGGTGTAGAATAAAGAACAACCCCATATGTAATGGAAATACCACCAACTAAAATGGATTTGCCACACAAGATGATGGGTTGTAAGCTAAAACACTCCTTCAAATGAGATGTTTTTTCTTTAATTTTTGATAAGCAAATTGGGCTTTGGCTTCTTTATTCTATAAAGCCCATGAGAAGCAGGCCAAAAGTAGCCAAGCTAAGTAGCTAACACAACCTAATTCATTAGACCATTATTTATTAATTGAGAAGGTAGTAGTAATTAGTAACCACTACTTAGGCGTGGGCCGTGGGCAAGGAAAAAACTGTAGTGAATCCAAGGTAGCAGAGCGAGATATCCTGATAGATGGCAGAGATATTGATGGAAAGAGATAAGGTGGATGTGTCCAAGGATATGTGGCGATTTGGAGTTTGTGATGGAAATTGCTCTCTTGGATTTCATGCCCTCCTTCAGCCACACATTCCAATTGTGGTTTCTTTTTGCATAGGACCGTGGACAACTCCGTGCTCACAACTACAAGATTGTATGCATATGTAATATGATTTTTCACTTGTTTAATAGTTGTTTTTTGTAGGTTAGCTCCACTTGGATCCGTGGACCATGCCATAAGGATCCATTACAAGATTTTCAACCAATAAACTGAACTCTTTTGATTTCTTTTCTCTTTTGAACCAATAAATTCCATGGCATATACATGATATATATCTTACTTGATTTTGGTGCATATGGTAAGAGTTAAATTTGATTATAAATGTCAATTTATATATTTATTCTTTACCATATGCCTTTACACTAGTCTAAATGATAGTCAATAAATCCATGGTTTTCTATTACTATCTTGATAACAACACACATATTAAGTATAAATGGGCATGGTAATTACTAATTAAAATTCATGCATTAGGCTTCATGTAGCTAACCTCGTATAATTGGGACAAAACTTAGATGATGATGATTGATGGTGTGCGATCTGAATGCTGGAGGGAAGTTCGGATGTCGGTTGAACTGTAAGAAAAAGACATTTAGAGGACCTGAGGTGGTTTACCTGGTGTGGGTGCCCCGATACTTAAGTTGGTACTCTGGTATACGAGCTAAAAGCTTGAACGCTAAAAGGCTAGTGAGCAAATAATTGCGCGTACCCTGTGACGTTGATGTTGGTGCCCTTATATAGGTGAGCTATTATATGTCTTACGAAACACCTCTGAAATCCCCGACCTGTGCTACTAGGAATCCGTTCTACACTAGGAGGTGGACTTTGTGTTAGCTGATAAGGCTTATCGAGTATGTTCGATCCGGGCGGGATAAAGATAAGGTTTGCAAACATGCAATGTGATCCCGGAGAGGTCGGAGACAACTGACTAGCTTCTAGAAGTTGGTTGCGTGTCACCTTGGCAGGTCGGGCCATCACGAGCTACTCATACCTCGATCTTGGCCGAGGTGCCCGAGGTACCCAAATTGACCTGGCTTGCTGAGGTGGCAGGGAATGCTGAGTCATCATCCAATCAGCAGGTCGCTTCCATGTATTCGGGTGTTGATAGGTCAGGCCAAATTATCCCTCATCAATGATGATGGCGCATTATACTTAGCGTTTTATAATCATTTTAAGCTTATATCGTATTTACAGAACAAGATATACCTATGTGTAGACATACAAATAATAGCGGACTTAAAAAAATTGTGTAAAAAGCTAGCATTCTCAAACATAGATAGATCAAATTATTAGTTTTATGGTCATCAGTTTGTTATTTTTGCAATTTGAAATTCATTAACCTTTAGTCTGACTTTTGAGTTCAAGTTATACATGCCCCAAACATACTTTATGTTTGACTTTTGAGTTAAAAATTAACTTAAAGGCTGAACCGTTTTTGTCTCCGGGTCATGGGTCACCGATTCAACTAGTCGAGTTGAATGGTTCAAACCATGCTGCATCAGCACATATATATATATATATATATATATATATATATATATAATATGTTATATCTTATATGTATTATTTTATATTTAGTATATGCTTTTTAATTTTTTATTTATAGAAATATTAAAAATTGCAATTTTAGGCCAAAAAAGGGTTTTTTTTTCATGAAAATAGTGGGACAAGGCGCCTACGATACCTTTGGATGCATATATCTCAAAAAGTTACCCAAAAATATAAAAAAAAATCACCATATTCGGATATCGGGGTACAAAGTTATGGCCTCTGAAAGTTTGCATGTATTCAATGTGTAATCCGTGATTTAGTTATCGGGTTGAATGATTCTTGACTAAGTCAACGATTTTTTGACCGACCGACAGGTCTTAACTGAATCAGACCTAAAATTTTGGTCAAGTGATGATTTGAATGATTTGATTGGAATAAAAATGGTTTATTCCCCCAAGTCCCGACTAAAACTGGAATTAGAATTTTCTTTCTCAATATAAGAATCAGAATTGGCTGAAATGAATTTTCTTTCTCAATATAAGAAAAAATGGAAAATACCATTCCATCATAAATGAGAATCAGATTCCTGTTTTACCCAACCAAATAATTGAATTCCAATATCCTCCCACCTTTCACTTTTACATCACCATCCACTTTTTGCGTTAATTAAAAGTTATGGAACTGTGAGAGGGAGTCCTGGATGGGTAATTAATGTAGCATGAAGGACAAAACAAGTTCTGTCAGGACCCTGACGATTGAAAAACCTCGTAGGACCCATCAATGGAAAATCTCTGAAACTAAAATTTAGGTTTAATTTTGGATAAATCTCTTAAACTATACCTATACTCACTTTTATCCTTTAGTCTTACAGTATTAAACATTAACAGAAAAAATGAAATATTGAATTTATCCTTTACTATTTATCAAAATTTTAAAATAAAATCCAACTAACTATATAAACCAGTTCATTGCTCTTCGTGGGAGAGGATGCCGAAGTTTCCATCGTCACTGTAATTGCCACCGGTGACGGTGCTGCCTTTTCGGGTTTTGAACTACGGTATTCTCTCGAACCTGGGAGAAAGGTGAATAAATTAGATGGATGGAGAGCCTTCTTGAATCGAAGTTAGAAAAAGAAAAGCAATCTCTCAAAAGTCTAAAACACGAGCGGGGAGAGGCCTACTTTTTTCGCGTCTTGAACCAAAGGCATCTGCTTTGTCGTGGGTGGGAGTCTAAATCAATCTCCATTATCCTACTGTTTGCAAAGATTGCTAGGTCCCGACTCCAAAATTCTTCTTCTGCAAGCCAGAGTGGCGAGTTGGGTCATCCATGGTTTGTCTCCCTGGAAATGGAAGCTAGAGAACACCGGTGAAAGCAGAGAAGGCGTAATGGGAAAAGATTTTCTCAAATTCTTTATTTCTCCCTTCCTCTTTCTCGTCGGATTCAGATATCACTGATAATTTGAGGCAAGCTTGCCGCTTGGAGTCATGTGGGAGCGACTACGGACGGTTTGGAATCATGTAGGAGCTGGATTTGTTGGTGAAAAAGAGGAAGCACCGTAGCTCATCGGCACTGTTACACCGTTATTCACATTTCTCTTAGGTTTCAAGACGTGTTCTGAGCGACTACGGACGGTTTGTAGGAGCTGGATTTGTTAGTAATGGATGCCTTCCTCTTTCTCGCCGCTTGTAACAGTGCCAATGACGGTGCTCTCTGGGGAGTGGGGACAAACCACAAGTGTGGTTGTTACAACCGGGGCGAGGAATAGAGAAGCAGATCCAATGCGGCAGCGAAACTGAAGTTTGGAAGTCTGCGACCAGACCCCTGAGGTGCGCCCAGATTTGTCTTCGCCTGTGCCTCTGCTTAAGAAGAGCAGAGCCCAGAGCAGCAGATGTGTTTGCCTCTTAGTTAGAACTTCGTCATCAGGAGGTGGTTGTGGTGTTCCACCGTCACTGGAATTGCTACCGGTGAGTCGGTGACGGTGTTCCAACAGTGGCGGTGAGCAATAAGGGTATTTTAGGAATTTTAAAATAATTAACACTCATGTGATGTCACATGTGAACGGAGTGTGACAGAAAATTAACGGTAAGGGAGGTGTTAAACAATTGTCAGAAAACCTAAGAGTACTGCAAGACAATATCTAAACAGTAAGAGTACAATTGATCAATTTCGTGAATAGTAAGGGTAGTTTAAGAGACTTACCCTTTAATTTTTGGTTGTTGAAAGCAAGGGTTTTAAAACTTAATCGGACAATGAACTGGTTAGGGGTCCAGTTTTTAGGTTGAACAGTCCGACTGTTCAAATCAAATAGATAGCCAATTCTAACAAAAAAATAATAATTTTTTTTAAAAATAAAAAACACCAAAACCGTTGGATGGTTTGACCATCCGGGTCAACAATTTGTTGACTAAACCAATGATTTTTGGCGAAATAACGGTTCTGGGGTAAAATGAAACTGATCACCTGACCGGTTCCCTTTTTCGGTCCAACTATCTCCGGTCCGGTTTTGAAAACCATTCTTGAAAGAGAAATCATGGTTTAGGTTTTTTTTTTTTTTTTTTTTTTTTTTTTTTTCCGCTGTAGAAAGAGAGATTATAGTTGAAAGGAGAGAGCACCTTCTAATTCTAGAGTCTAGGAGAAGTATGCCAAAAAAATAATGGTGGTAGAAGGAGAATAAAGCTAGGGAAAGAAACTAAAATGAACCTAGCACATTAAAGCAATGGCAACCAGCTATCAAATTAAGTAAAAATATTGAGGTAGTGTTTGAAAACACTTAAAAGAAGTACTTTTAATAACTACATCTTTTAAGACATGGGACCACACATTAAGTGATTTTTAAGTACTTATAGGTGTTTGGTAAAAAAATGGGGAATAAGTACTTCTTTGAAAAAGTGACTTCAAGTTGCATTCTCCAAAAAAAAATAGGACAAACTAGTCCCTGACAAATTTTTATAATGACTAAAATACCCTCATGAGGGTTATACCTCCTCCTTCTCCATTCATTCGAACCTCAAACCCTAGTAGCTTCTCACCAATTGCAGGTCCACCGGCGACGATCGGTGGTGAGAAACAGTTGCCAGCGGACCTGTCGTTTGGCCTCTTTCTTCTATGTTTTGAAGTTTTTTTCTCATTTAATCGTTTTTTTTTTTCAACTTGAACTTTGTTCTTTGTAGATCTACTATTGTGAAATCTACGGTTCGAACGACGACTGACGACAAGAGGTTAGTTCTCTACAGAGATCGATCTCTGTATTTTCTTCCTGGGTTTTCCTTTTCATTCGTTCTGATATGTGATAAGTGATGACGAAGTTGGTTGCGTGAAATCTGAAATCCGAAACAGAGCTCGATCTCAGATCTCTGAAACGTAAATCTGAAATAGAGATTGACCTCAGATCTCTGAAAGAGAGATTGAACTGGTTTCGTGTTTCTCTACTTTTAGTTTGATAATCATGATATGGATTGACTGATATACCTGCAATAGCTGTTTATTATGTATTCCTATAATTTTTTTACCTAAACTTTATATGTTTTTTATTCTTATGCTGTAAGTTATGGGAAATCATAATGAATTGTATGTGAAGTTGGTTATATCTGGGTGCTGCCGGATACCCTATTTTGGGTTGTCTCGATGTCTTGAACTGGTTTCCAACCATGTTACAACTTATGTGAATTCAAGCTGTTACAACTTGATTTCCCCAAATGAAGCTAAAGCATATTTAGCTGCGTTTGAAATAAATCTATTTTTTGGTGATGGTCAACTTTTTGGGCTAAGTACCTCGTCACTTGGTCTGCTTCCAAGTGGCCAAACTGACCAGGCTGAGCTGGGGGCAGATTGGGTGTCGAGCTGACTGGGCAGGTTAGGTGCCAGACTGACTGAGCCGAGCTGGGCAGGTTAGGTGGCGGACTAACAGGGCCAAGCTAGGCATGTTATGTGACGAGCTGACTGGGAGGTGAGCTTCCTGTAAGGTGCCAGGCTGCCTGGTGGCGAGTTGACTAGGAGGTGTCGAGCTGCCTATTAGTTTCCGAGCTGACCAGAGTGCCGAGCTGACCAGAGGTCCGAGCGGGCTGGTGGCGAGCTGGATTGATCGTTGAACTTCTAGAGAACTGCAAGGAACCAAATGTCAGAGGACCTGGGGTGGCTAACCCGACGAGGTTGCTCTGATGCTTAAGTCAGTACTCTCATAGTAGATTGCGAGCTAAAAATCACAAAGTATGAGAACTAGGATTTTCTTACTTGCTTGCTTGCTTGCCTGCTGTCGTTGGGGTTGGTGCCTTTATATAGGCCTTGCTCATGTAACACCTCCGAGATCTCTGGGAGGTCGTGTTTAACGGGTCCGAGATCCTCGGAGGTAACTGCCATGCACGTTGACCACCTTTTGGGATGTGGGCCGACCTCCAAGGGTCATGGGGTATGCATGCCGAATTTTTCGGCAAGCATGTCTCGCAGATCGCCACCTGGACCTTAGTCAAATTGGCACACCCTCGAGGGAGGTCGCTCCTTGTGTCGAGGGCACTTCGGCCAGTGACGAGGTGCTGTAGGTCGGCCCTAGACGAGGTGCATCTAACCGACCTAAGTTGTGGTTGAGTTTGTCAGGTTGGCACTAGTGCCAGATCGGCGTCAGGGCCAAGCCGCCAAGCCGTGCGCATGCCGCCAGACCGCCAAATGGGACACCATCAACTTGGCAAATTTGTTGCCTAAGTGGTTCCGAATGTCACCTAAACTAGTGCCAGGCCAAAGTTGGAATAGCATTCCTCTTTCTAAGATAATCTCAAATTGCATATTGGTCATGACTAAAGTTCTTGCTCTATGGAAAATTTCCATGTAACCACTAGTTAATAATCTAGGAACCACAATCAAATATTAGCAATTATTCCAATCCAAAGTCTACATAGATTAAACCATTGGCTGATGTGAATTCAAGCTGTTACAACTTGATTTCCCCAAATGATTTGGAATGCCATCAACTGAAGTAACAGTTTTCAACAAATGAATTGGGACTTTTTCTGTTTTTTGCAAAAGCAGATTTGGCTCAGCATTATTTGCTCCTTTTCAACTCTTAATGATCTTTTAATTTTCTTTTATATCTTCTCCTTGAACATCATATAGGTAGAAAATAGTACAGAATTTTTGGGATGGGTTTCATATTCAATTCTGATTGGTTTTAATGGTTTTGTATGAGAAGAAAAGGGTACACTATAGGCATGGTTATCCGGTAGTCCATTAAATCCATTTCATGTACAATTCATAGTTCACAAAATGCTTTCTTATAAATGTTTAGTTTGCAACCGTTTGTCTTGATTTCAACAAGTTTTGGTATGCTGAACAATATCTGTGATGCTGGAAAGAGACAATGGGAATAACTTATAATCAACCAACCAGCTTTGACACAATAATTATAATTGAGACTCAAAACTACCCATTGATAGCATGCTGTCCGGAGAGAGAAAATTTGATTGCAATTTGGTTTGATAGAAAATAGGAGAGAAACAGAGTTGAGGGAAAGATTTTTAGGGAATTTCCCTTATTTTCTACCAAACCAAATACATGGTTAGACTATTGAGAATAGGATTCCATTATCCATAATGCGTCTTAAAAGTACTTTCTGAAAGTATTTTGTGTAAAATGCATCTTAAAAGTATTTTCTGGAAGTATTTTGTGTAAATTGTGCCTTAAAAACAATTTCTGTAAGTATTTTGTAAAAATAGTGCCTTAAAAGTACTTTCTGAAAATATTTGTGTAAACTGCGCCTTAAAATACTTTCTGGAAGTATTTTATGTAAACTGCACCTTGAAAGTGCTTTCTGAAAGTAATTTGTAAAATCTGCACAGTAAAAACACTTTTTGGTAGTATTTTGTTATTTATCAATATTATTCATTATTTATTAATATTATTCATTATTCAATAATGATAATAATAATAATAAGTGCTTTTAAGAAACAAGTACTTTTTTTAACAAGTGCTTAATCATCAAACAAGGCCTAAAAGTTCTCCATGTCTCAAAACCCAATAACTAAAGTTGCCATGGTGTCCAAGAGTCTCAAGACCAAATCAGCCTCCCACTAGATTGCCCCTCACAACATTTCATAGTACATCTTCCCCATGATGATATGCCAAAAATGATAATATCATCATCAGGAGATGTTCCCAATACACAACGGGATGTTGTGGGGGGCTGATTTGAACTCTACTTACTCATCCATTCATTGAAAGCATTATGGTACGAAAAACAACACATGTCCTGCCAGTGCAAAAGCCCTACCGGCTGGAACATATGTCCTCCCAGAATACTACCTTCTCCTCATTTAAATAATCTCACAGTCTTGCACTTGCTGCCATTCTAAGATTTTGGGTTAGGTATTCCAACTAATGGTCGGTGGGCTGCATTTACCAACTTGTTCACGGGCCCAATTCTTAGCTTTGCGTTGTTATTATAAATGTGAATGATTAGGAATCCCGTTATTAGTCAACATGAGTTTATGGATAGGAGTCTCAATTGGATTGGATTTGGTCCAATCCGGTCCAGTCTAATGTGAGTCTATTACAAATGGATTGGGTCTAATTCAATCAAATGAATATTTTGTACCATTTTGAATCGGTCCAATTTAATTTCTGGACCATCTAATCTGTTCAACTTTGTTTTAATTTAGATTAATTTTATTCCAAACTTGATCCAGTGACACTTATATTCTGATCTTCTATCAATGGACTAAATATTGGCTCAATCCAATCCAATCCAATCTAATGTAAATTCATTATGGATGGATTAGATCCAATCCAATTCAATAAATACTTTTGACCATTAGCTCTTGACTGATCCAATTCAATATGTGTTGTGGTCCATCTAATATGTCCAAATTAATTTTGGTTTGGATGGGAGATCAAATCAGCCCCTCACAAGACTGCACCCCACAACTTCCCATGGTACATTCTTGCTGTGTATTGGGAACATCTTCCGATGATAGTATCTAAAATAATGATGTCATCATCTGGAGATGTTTCTAATACACAGCGGGAATGTACAATGGAAAGTTGTGGGGCCCATTTGATTGCAAGCACACATGATCTTTTCATGTGCGTTGTACCTGATTAAAGCTGCAAATTAAGTACCAAAGAACACCTTCATGTCCATGTGGGACAGGATTTCTTCGATCCTTCACTCACTAAGAAATGAGACCATCTTATCAACCAAGGTTCAAAATCAATATATTTTGGTTTTTAGGATCACCAATACGATTAAATATATTGTTGGATTGTATTATTTTTTAATTATTAAGATTATTTTTAATATAATGGTTGGTGTGGTTAAAGAGGGTTTTATATATAAAAGGTGTCTTTTGCATATAGAGTTGAGAGAGAGAAAGAGGATGCTATTGGTGTAAGAGTGGAGTTTTTTCTCTTGTTTTTATTCTTTGAGTTGATAGAAGAAATAAAGATCGGGTGTACAAGAATTAAATATTGGTTTGGTATACAAGTTACAAGGTAACATTATATTTATGCATTGACAAATGATAGACCAATGTATATTTACATTGATAATAAGATGTAAAAGTACATCAATAAAAAAAAGAAGAAGTAAATTTGAATTCAAGTGAGCTTTTGATTAAAAAAAAAAGCGCGTATGTTTTATTGGAATTCATGTTTGCATCTATTACAACTAAAAATCTGTTTGATAAGAAGATAAATTTGTCAATGCAAAACTAACCCAATTTTATAATTTATATGAATCGTCTTACACTCTACACATTTACATTGTTTCCAAACACAACATAACCAATCGAAATACTAAACTCATTCAAATTCTCCATATTCATACCTAACCAAAAGAAAGACTAAGCTCATTCAAATTCTCCATAAACAAATTTTGAAACATGAATCCGGACAACAGTGAATCCATTTATGTCTTCTATGGTATCGTGTATTAATCAAATAATTAAAACGTTAACCTACAGGCTACTAAAATGAATGCAATATATTTTAATTTTGATCAAAATATCACAGTACTGCCATATTGCATTTACATAACCCAATACTCATCTCCATCATGAATGGCGCTTGCGATTGAGGGATCCCGGGATAGTCCTAATTCTGGAGATCCTCAAAAGTCAACATTCGCTTTCGTCAGCCCATGTATTCCAGTTTGTCAAAGCCGAGAGAATTGTCGGAATGATACTTAATTTTGACCATAGACAACTCACAGAATCACACCTAATACCATCTGAATCCATTCTAAGTCATGTGAAACACAATTGGATAAATCTGACTTAGAAAAGAGCATTAATTTTGATTAGGGCAGCAACTTGATCAGATCTTAGGTTTGGATTTTCGGGCTCTGGGCTGGACCTAGATTTGGAAACTGGGGCTTGACTCAATTTGGGTTGGGCTTTAGTGGAGGCCGTGAGTAGCCTTAGCCTGGATCAAACTGTCCAAACCCAACCTTACACAGAGAGTATAATGCGTAGTATGATCAGTAAGACCTTCAAATCTGGCCAAGCCAGCCAAACCCAAGTTTTTGGTAAGGGACTAAGGGTATCCCCAAGATCCATGTCTTGGGGTTGCTGATCGAGGTTAACCTCAATTTGGACCAGGCCTGCTGAGCCTAAGATCCACGCCTTAGCGTTGGACCTAGGTGTCTAGGTTAACCCCATATCTGGCTCATATCTCCGAAGTTGCACCCCCACCCCCACCCCCTACTTTGCTAATGTTAATATCATTTTCTAATGTGCATATAGGGTTTCCAGAAATGTATTCACATGACTACTTGAAATTTTGAGAGGGGTCTTCGTGGTCATATGCGTAGAGGACTTAGGAAAGATTAGACATAAAATCCCAAAGCTACAGATATCAAGAATCAAGGTTCAAAATATTAACATGTATAGGCTTGTATTAGTTAATACATATTGTATTGGGAGTTTTTCGATATACCCATACAGAGAATGCATTAGGGTTTTAACCGATTTAGGAAATAAACGGATTAAACTGATTCCTCTAAATCAGATTTGAAAAAAAAAAAAAAAAAAACAAAACTAAAAAAACCACCAAAATTGCCAAATACGCCTCTACCGATGTATCAGGCGTATAAATATTATGAACCTTGCCAAGAATGCGATTCGATCAAAATGGTGATTTCCAAATTATATTCTCATCAACGGTAATAGTCAAGACGGGCATTATGTGTCAAGTATATATGAACGAAAACAGCTATATCTGCAGCACTTGGATTCTGAATAAGAAGAAGAAAAAATGCACAAATGCTATAAATTTCAACAGTGACGTCGACACGGCCTTATCTACGACCACCAACCCCAAATGTCACTTCATCAGGTCGATGGTTTGAATATGCGAAATCATCTCTTCGTGTTGCACAAAGACTTGGTTGTAGGGTTTGCGCATGGTCAATATTAGCATCACTAATCCAATTGAGACACTCATAACACCATTATTTATGGTAAGGCCAAATTTGACGCCGATCAAAACCAGTCACGTGGCGTCAAGATTGAATAAGGATGTTCTTGTGTATGGGTTATTTAGGCCGGTTTGGAAAACCTTCTCCTAAGGACTAAACTACTTGACAAATACGACACCTCCTTTATAAATAGGTAAGATGGTCCTGAATAAATTTATGTGCGTGATACACAACACCTCTACCCTCTTGCTCCCCTATTTGAGGCTGTGTTTGGTGTGAACGGAAAAGTAGGAAAATCTTTATAAACCTTATATAGGTTTCTTTACTTTTCCCTTTATTTTCCTATCTTTTCTTTCAAATCAAACATAATCTTTAAGTCTGCCCCTTTTGCAGGTCTTCATGAGCAATTCAGCTCAACCGCTTAACTTGGTTCATCATCTTTATTTCTTGACCATATTTGACTATAACAATTTATAAAAAAGAAAGACAAAAAATTAGGACAATTTTTGAATGCCATAGACATGCTACATGTACAAAGAATACAATTTTTATCTAGCTTAATAACACAAGTTCCATATATAACTAGCACCGGCAGATCTATGTTGATGTCACAGTGGTCAATTGCTCCAATGAGATTCAAAAACAAACAAACAAACAAACACATAATTGTGAAACTTATTACAATTGCCCCCACTCAAATGAATGACATCCATGTCTCTCAGTCTCTCTTTCATGTGAATCAAGTTATGAGCTTTGGGCCTTGGGTTTTAACTTTTATGTTTTTCTACTTTCATTTTTTTCATTTTCTTTTTTCCCTCATTTCACATCCTTCAACAACTCAATCTTATCTTTCTATTTTGTCTCTACAAACCTAGAGATGACAATTTTCCCCGTTCCAGTGGGTATCCAACCTCCTCAACTTAATCAGGTTGGAGAGGGAGACTACCTTAATGGAGATGGGAATTAATAAAGATACCCAATCAAGGACAAGGACGGGACAGGGAGTGAAGTTCTTGCCCTACCATAACCCTAATGGAAAACTTGAGGATTTAGACCAAAATTTTTCATTTATTTCAAGTAAATTTGTTTCCACAAAAAAAAAATTATTAAAAAGTCAAGGATTTGGGTCCCCAATGGAAAACTCTTCTCCATTATAGATCAGGAATGGAGGTTAACCTTTCTTTCTAACGAAGACAAGGGTCAGGGATGGGGAGTATGGTCCATGCCCTAAACCCACCCTATTATTTATTTAGGGTCCATTTGGTTTGTGGGAATAGGGGTCTGGAATTGAAATCGGAATGGGCTATTCCGATTTCAACTGTTTGATTGGGTGGAATCGGAATCCCATTCCTATTCCTGTTGAAATGACATTCCCCCATTTGAGAGAATGGTCATTCCCTGCCTCTCCCTTGGGAATGAAATCTCATTCCTGCTGATTTTAATTCCTATTATGGACCATTCCAATTCTAATTCCGGAAGATTTTAATTCTGATTCTAACTACAAACCAAACGAACCCTTATTTTTTATATTTTTGATCGATAAAAACACCTTGTTATAACTAAAATGCGTGTCCCCACTGGGAGAAGGTATTGGATCCGCCATTATAAGCTACAGATGAATCCTTCCAATATCACCAAAGTTACTCTTTCAGTCAAGTCTCAAGTTTTTTGGCTAGTCATGGGACCAACTCGGAAGGTTCCCCCATCATATACAAGCAGTAACCATGATCTCCCTTCATGTGGCAAATCAAGTCGTCAAAACAAACCTAATGCATGTTCTATTATCAGGATTGTCAAATACAAACCTTTTTTAGGTATTCGGTGTTATGCACCATTAAACCTCCGCTTGATCCCTTTTTTCCCCAAAGTGATGGTGATTTGATTTTGCGACACTTCTGAAATAAACCAGCTGATACACCACCGAGCCACCTTCCTGTTGGTTCAACTATCTAATATGCTTGAGATTGGTAATTTGTTAAATTTTCAATGGGCCCAAATCTAATATGAGCCCACTGTAATTGAAAATTCTTCAAATCTGGCAACTTGATTTACAGACCTACCTAGAATCACAGGCAATAACCCACAAGTCCACAATAACTGTATATAGGAGTCTAGCTTAATTTAGGTGATGACCACCAGTTAGAGAATTCATTCCCTTGAATATTAAGGGGCGTTCTACGATGTGAATTCTTTTTTCGTGTTGATGGTCCCAAAATCAAATCAAAACCATTTGATTTGAAAATAAATTGTTTCTCAAAACAAAATCATAAAAAATGCGTTCTTGAATTTATGCTTTCAAAAAGATGTTTTCATTTGATTATTTAATAAAATTTGTTATCATTTTAAAAACCATTATTTTGGAAGGTTCCCCAAACATATATTCTTTCTTTGAAACAAAATCAAATTGTTTTTCCCTTTGAAAACAAAAACGGAGTTCAATAACACTATAACAGTTGTTTTTTCTATTCCAAAACAAATGAAAACAAAAGCATTGATCATGTTGCAGAAAGTCCCCTAAAGCAACAACTCAAAGTAACAAGGGAGAAACACCAATGTCCTTTTAAGATTATGTTTGGTTTGATAGAAAACAAGAGAGGGAGATGAACAAAATGCGGAGGGGAATTTTTTTTTAGCAGAATTTGTAAAATTTATTGAAAGCTTTTTCTCTTATCAAACCAAACACAGCCTTGAAATCCTCTGAAACCTCTCTAGTCTCCATCCCCAATACTCAATACATTGAAATTATGAATCAGCGCAGGCATTTTATTGCTCAATTTTATATGGGTCCCCCTCCATGCCACAGTCCACACTTAGAATGCCACTCTTCCGAGTAGACCTGTTCATGGGCCGGGCTTGGGTCGAGCTTTTACTCTTCATGAATAGAAATTTGTTAGGCCCAAGCCCGAGCCCGGCCCGACCAACGGGCTTACAACTTGGGCCCGAGCCTGGCCCTGATAAAAAGCCCGAAGCCCAGGCTTTTACTCACTGCTGGTGATTGTGTTCGTCGGAGCTGAGTTCGCGATGAATTCGCCAGTGCCTATATTCACTGATTTGCTGGTGTATGAGATTTGAAAGAGAAGTGAGAAGAGGAACGAGAGAGAGAAAGGAAGAGAGAGAGAGAGAGAGAGTGAGAGAAGGAGAGGACTCACCGCCGGAGTTGTTGCGCTGGTGAATGTTTGCCTCCTCGCCGGTTGTGTGGCTGCCTGAGAGTGTGAGGACTGAAGAGGATGTGAAGAGAATAGAGGTTCAGCTAAGGGGAAAGATGTGAAAGAGGTGAAAGAGAAGAGATGTTCGAATTAGGGTTTTTTAAGTTTAGTCTATAGATCGGACCGGTCCGGGCTGGGCTATTTTGGCAAATCCCGAGCCCAACTCGAATTTATTGCAGGCCGGAATTTTTGGCCCAAGGTTAAGCCTGTGGAATCATTTGCATGTTCAAGCCCGTCCGAGAGCCGGGCTAGGCCGATCCGGCCCATCGGGCCACCCGGCCATGAACAAGTCTACTCCCGAGAGGAGGCAATCTGATCAGCACACAGTTTGTGTAAAAACAATTGGAATATATCCTTCTAGGATTTATTGATAATCCTTCATCTCAGAACTTTTTGTAGCACAATATAATACAATAGACGCGAAGGTGAAGATGTATCTGAAAAGTCAGTGTGTCCTTTTGGCTAATTTCGTTAAACAGAAAAAAAAAAGGTGGTTTTAGGAACAAAGAATATTCAAAATAGCTTGCTTCTTAATTCCTAATAATTTCATATGAATTTGATATTCGTGCAACCCTTTCCAGATGAGAGAATCTTTCAGGAACAGCAACACCAGGAATGGTTCTTGATTCCAGTTTAGAAACCCAGAAACTTTTCCAAATGCAGCGTAAGACAATGTTAAAACGACAAAGACAAAAGTTTATTCTTCATACGACTACGTCCACCTCACACCCTAAAGAAGGAACGTCCAGAAAAAAGTGAAAATGAAATCAGTAGAAAGGGAAAAAAAAAAAAAAGAAACTGAAGAGAGAAGGAAGATCTAATTGCTTAAATGGCGAGTTCATCACTTTGATCATAGAAGTGCCAGTTCAAAACTAGAAATACGTCTAAAATTTTCCTGTCCAGATTCCAAACAGGAAACGAGTATACAAATAGGGATATATTGAGGTGAAAAATATCTGTAATAGCCACTTTCCTTCCACCGTTGTTTTGATTTTCCTTCTCAAAGATGATGTTGATCAAAAGGACATACAACTTTTCTTACTCATAGGAAATTGAATAGATGGAGAGAAGAGAGGAACCCACGTACAACTTTCCTTTAAAATCTTGGAAAATCGGTGTTTAAAAGAAACAAAACACTTCAATTGGTTATAATACAGGAATGAAATTACACTTATACTGATTAGGCTTAGGCATAACTCGAACAATAATGCTCGAATTGGATTTGGCTCAAATGGAATTGCCATAGGGCTACCATCTCTTTAATTTTGCTAAAAAAATCCCGTACATCTCACGTTTCCGTATTAATCCATCTATCTATCTACAAACACTAAAAACAAGGGAGTCTACTTTTTTTTTTCTTTTTCTATGCCAATTTTGAAGCAACCAATTCGATACTCTCCTTTCCACATAAACATTTTCTTAAGATCTCTCTCTCATTCTCAGGGACCTCTTCTCCTAAATTATCTCTACACCTGAACATCTCCTAATTTGTCTCACATGCCTAATGATCCATTTAATTCCATTTAATTCTAAGTTTTTTTTCCCACCCTAACCGCCCCCCCCCCCCTTTCTCCTAGGGATGGCAGGGGGGGGGGGGGGGGGGGGGGGGCATAGCTAAAATCCCCGCACTCGTCTTTGCCCCGTCCCCAGTATCGGGTTGAAGATTCAACCTCCATCGATGAAGACGGGGAATCCCTAACATGTACCCGCCCTGCAACCAAAGTTCTGGGGACGGGTAATCCCTGACATGTATTCGCCCCGCCTCGATGGCATTATTGTATATACCTCATTCAAATTAGTTCTGATCCGTTTACAACCTTACTATCTAATCATCAATTAAACCCAATTCGATCCAAAAACCCAACTAGTCGACTAAAGTTCCTTTCCAGAATCGATTATCATTCTTTCTTAAGCTCCTGCATCGTTTCGTTAATCTATAAAAAAGATCACATTGCACTAATCAATTTGACCAGTTTGAAGACCTAACCAGTAGCTCATCAGCATAAGAGTAGAACCTATAAAGTATAAAAACCAAGCATCCATCAAGAATAAATCAAGTCCCATGGTGGACAAGTCTGTGATGAAGAAAATTGGCATCTGAGCACTGAATCCAGGCACTTTACCATTATCTGTAACAAATTCTAAGTATTTAATTTAACTCAAACACCATATGTTTTAAAGAAGGGGAATACAAAGAAAAAAAAAACAATGGGTTAAAAATCTACAAGCTAGTCCCGCATTAAAAATAAAAAACCAAGTGCTCACAAGTATCAACGATAATCCTTCATCATGGTTCTAAATTCCAATCCCACAACCACAAACCAAATGGCCCTACTCGTGCTACACCTTAGCCCAGGCTCAGTACCTCCTCCTAGGACTCCTTGAACGGTGTCCACGCAGTGATCTACAAACCAAGAGGAAACTATCACAATCCGAACAAAGAAGAAAACTATCAAATATCTCACGAAACAACCTTTTGGCTTGGAGCATGCATGTCCCAAGGAGGAACTTCGTAAGAAAAATCCAAATATGACATTAAACTTTGCTTGCTGATAAACATGCTTCATAATATGTTATACATTTTAATGTTTCCATAATTCCATGCAATAATTTGTCATCATAAAAAAGGGGGAGGTTATTCATCTTATATTTTTTGATGATAACAAATACAAAGTCATTAAGGCTACTAATGAATATGCTCTAAATGTGCAACCTAAGTATACATATTCAATTATGTGCAAAAGAGATAAGAAAGTAAGCTGAGAAGCAAGTAGCCCCAAGAGAATAAAACGAATATCAATGCTAAATATTCAATTGAATATTCAATGCTAAATATTTAATGAATATGCTCTAAATGTGCAACCTAAGTATATGATTATGTGCAAAAGAGATAAGAAAGCAAGCTGAGAAGCAAGTAGCCCGAAGAGAATAAAAGGAATATCAATGCTAAATATTCAATGATAACAGCAGTCTCCAAGATCCAAGAGCTTGTTGATTGCATTAATTGGGATCTCATTGTCATTAGCATGCAATGTGCATAGTAGGGTTCAAATGTACTAACCATGGTGTGCTTAAAATACCTTAATGACCAATACCTAGGATAGGCAAACTTTTATAAAGCCATCTAGTTTGATACATGCATGGGTTATGCTTAATGGTGTGTTGGGTTTACTTCTCTTTCTTAGCCCTTTTCATTCAATATTATCACAATCCACACATAAAAGCTTTATGATAGAAACATTTAGAAGGTTAAGTGTGTTTTCACCAAATAAATTACATTCTGTTTTTCAATCTTGCAAGATAAAGATCAAGAACAATGTACAAAACAACTATTGTACTACCTTGGCGGTTTTGCTGGAGGAATTCTAGTGAGCATATTGCTGCACTTTAGTAGGTATTACTCTACAAGACATATTGAAGCATTTTCAAATTGACTCCACATATGAGAAGATATTAGTTTTTATTTTTAAATAATTTACTTGTCTCTCTAGAACTAAAGGAAAATAAATTGTTTGCTAGTTTAATTTCAGAGAAGAGAGAAGAAGAGAAGCCAAAACTGAGTGTATGTTCTAGTGTTCCTGTTTGCCCATGACTTAGGTTTCCAACAAATTGGGAAATGTGTTACCTGATCCAAAGTACACAAATGCGGCTCCATCTCACTCAATCAACTTTCTACTTCAATCCACAACCCTACTTTCCTAAAACAATAAAAAAAAAACAAGAGTTAGTATATGAAGTTTAAGTTAAAACTATATCAAAATCATCACTATTTAAATACCTCATCATCTATATCTGAATCATCACTATTAATGGTGTTATAAGTGCAATGATCCTCACCAATAGGAGCATCTACATAAAAGAAGAAAGTTAATTATAAAGGTGAAATGATGAACATTCATTTTTTTTCAATACATAAATATTCAATTTAAATAACATTACCTTGAATTTCATGCGCCAACCAATTTTGAGAACACATCAATGCCTCCAATGTGTTAGCACGAAGTCCTCTACTGCGATGTGGACTTACTAGCCTTCCCCTAGTGCTAATGGCAGACTCTGAATCAACTATGAAAATAGAAATATGTAGCACATCCCTAGCAATTATTTATAAGGTAGGATACTTGAGTCCATTTGACTTTCACCAAGCTAAAACATCAAAGTTCTGAGTTTTAGGCAGCACATTTTGTTCCAAATAATGATCCAAATCTGACTTCACAATTAAATTACTTGAACTCCTATTAACAAACAAGTCATAATTGGACAGTGGATCTTGTTTTTCCAATATCAATGTTTTCAGATGTGTAAACCGAACTAACTAAATTTTCACTGTCATGTCCAACTTCTTTATAGTTGGATTTGGATTGATACTCATGAAGCAAGTCATAATACAACTGATGAATCCTCTCAATCTCACCATTTGCATATATCATAGGAAAATAATATTCTGTTAACTTCATTATCTTGGATCCAATACTGCTACCACACCCAAAATGCCATTGATTACACATCAATACTTGTTAAATTTCTCAACCATTTTCAATGCCATCTTCCTTACAACCTCACATGAACATCTAAGCCACTGAGATAATACTATTTTGATCTCACAAACTTTGGGAAAATATAAATTTGTTGTGGGATACTTAGTTCCTGAGAATAACTCAGTCACATTATAAAACAACTTTAACCTCCCACAAATTTCTTTTGCCAACTCCCATTCTTCCTTACTTGGCAAATATTTATATTGTGATTCACGTTGCCAACATCATTCCCAGAGCTTGAAGATGGAAGAGCTATTGTAGTTGTATCATCTCCATTTAGGGTTGAAGCAAGAGACATGATAGCACTTTGGCTAGCCGGTACTACTAGAGAGTTTGAATTATCTCCTTGTCTAGACATCAAGATTCAAGAATAACCTTAAAGAAAAAATATATATTTCATAAGTAGTTAAAATATCAAGATTTACAAAGTAGTTAATATATTGAGGCAAACTTTTTGTAACAAGAATTCATAGGCATTTTGTTTTGCAAAAAATTAATGTTTTCTTTCATCTTTTATCCAAATTTCAATATGTAGGAGGTATCATGGCTAGTTTCAAGGACTGACTTTGGAGAGAGAGAGAGAGAGAGGCATAAGGTAGAAAATACTATTGCAGTCTTTGTACATAATTGGAAATTTCTTTGCAATGAAAATATTTATTTTATACACCCTATTGACATATGCTAGCTCTAGTCCATGAATGATAGGTTGCAGCTCTACTTCATTACTTCTATTAGTAAAACCTATCTTCCCACAGCTACAAGACAAGAAAAAAACTTCCCTATGCTCTTAAGAAATGAACCATAAACAAATAAGGTAGTATACAGTCTCCTTCTGGTTAATGATTGACCATACAAGATGGTCCAACATCTCATGAACAATCAGTTTAGCCTGTCATACTAATCTAACTTTTTAGGGTTAGTCTCAATGTTCCCTTCTCTTTTCTTAGAAGTGTTGAGTAATGTTGTATGTTCAAGTATTATTCGACATATAAGTGTTATGGTTCAAAGAGATTTGTAAGGAAAAGAAAGATGAAAGAAGGTTGTGTGTGGCTCCAAGGTTCAATTAGCTATTTAGTATAAAAAAGTCTATAATCAAAGGAAAAGTCAAAGTTTTGCTCAAGCTACTCATATGCTAATAAGTTTAAGTTTGGAAGAAAAGAAAATGATTTAAAGTTATTCTAAACCAATCATACTAGGACATGTGTGTAACCCAACATGATGAAAAGATTAATCGGACATAAATTTTTTTCTCCCACACCTTAGGAGATTGAAATATCATCATCAATATCTAACCATGAACTCCGAGCCTTGATGGTTTTGGAATCCATCAATATCTAACCATGAACTCTGAGTTTTACTGCACCACAGTCCCTCTTGAAACTCTTCCAAGAGCCAACCCTCTCAATATCTAACCCTCTGAGTTGTGCCCAGCACCACAGACCACAGTCCATAGCCCTTCTTGAAACTCTGAGTTTCAAGAGCCAACCCTCTCAATATCTAACCCTCTGAGTTGTGCCCAGCACCACTGTCCCGAATAGGGATGGCTCCTGTTTTTGTTTTGAATTACTCTGAGTTTCACTGTACTCATCACCCTGACTCTCTCTCTCTACCTCTGTGAGGTCTAAAGACCCTAAACTACACTTCTCTCAGTCTTCTCTGTTTGTCCGTCGACTCCATCCTTCCTCGGCCAATCGGCCTTGACGAGAATACTGAATGGTCGAAAGACCACAAAAGACAAACATAAAAATTGAAGAAGCAACTTCTTCTAGTTTGAAATAATATTTTGTATGAGTGCAAGTGCAGGCTCTTGATATGATACGAGGTAAAAGCATACTTCGATTCACATTTAGAGGGAAACCTTTCAACAAAAGAACCAACAGAAGTCACGAAGGAAAAGTATCAGTGAGAACAGAAGTCACGAAGGTAAAGTATCAGTGAGAGCTGTTTTCAAAACAAAAACTGGTTTGCTCTGTGCTAGGGTGGTCGACGGTCGGCGGTCGGCGGTTCTACGGTGGCGGCGGCGCCCGGCAGTCGACAGATGAACGACACTTCTTACTTCTTAGTTTCTCAGTCTGCAAAAACGAGGGTCGCTTGCAGACTGAGCCGCAACTCTATGCACTATGCTACGGCAATCGGCGGCCGGCAGTCGGTGGTTCTACTGTGGCGGCGGCGCCCGGCTGTCGGCAGATGAACGAAACTTTTTACTTATAAGTTTCTCAGTCTCCAAAAATGATGGTCTCTTGCAGACTGAGCCGCAACTCTGTGTACTATGCTACGGCGATCGGCGGCCGGCGGTCGGCGGTTCAACGGTGGAGGCGACGCCTGGCGGTCGGTGATTGTGTTGTGCGAAGGTTGTGCGACATTGTGACTGCGAACTGCGGTTCTAGTAATCTGGTTCTACCTCTGCGAGCGAAGAAGTTGAACAGTGAACGACTGTCAACTGAACGTATTACTCATACCCAAATAATTTAATACAATATATATAAGAGGAATAATTGTAAATTACATTCGGGGTCGGGGCGGGTTCGGGGATTTATAGGCAGACTCCACCCCCGCCCCCGTCCCTGGTCCGGGGCAAAAAAAAATCCCCGAACCCAACCCGCATGCATTTGTTACCGGAGAAAATCTGCCCCGTTCGGGACGGGGCGGGGCGGGGACCCGGATTTGTGGGTAAAATTGCCACCCCTACTCTCTCCCTTGTAAATACACGTGTTTAATTTTTCATCAATGTATAAAATATTTAATGCTTAAGTTAAAACTTTTTTTTTTGAAAACACCTAAACATTGAAATAGGATGAGTAAAAGAATATCTAAAATGTTAATAAGAGAAAAATAAATAAATAAGACAATAAGACAAATAATAAAACTAAAGTAATAAAAATTAATAATTAATTTAAATTATTATTATACTTATAAATAATATTTTCATATAGTCATTATGAAATTTTATAGTTATAAAATAATAACATTTAATTTCACTTTATAAACAATTAACACGATAGAAAATTCAAAATCGATTACTTTTTTATAATTTTAACAATAATATTTGTTAAATTTTAATTAAAATAATATTATACTTAATTTATAATAACAAATCCTAACATCATTAAAAAGTTTAAACAAATAATAAACATAGCATAATATCATAGCTTAAACTACACCTCAATAACAATTCACAAAATAAATTAAAATTGAATAAGAGTAAAAATATTAATTTAAACTCAATTTAAATTCAATTTTAAAATAATGAAAAATAAACACAATAAGCCAAGTTAAGTACAAGTTTGCCTTCACCCTAACCAGGCCTCTCTTTTCGCCACATCATTGGACACTTAGCATCTTGCCACGTCACCTTACCTCACATTTTACCGTTGTAACAAAGGCAAAAACTTTCTAAACATTAAACATATAGGATAATCAAAATATTTATAGGATTGATTTATTATAATATTTTTAATAAGTATTTATTCGTAAGCACATAAATTTTTGAAATTAATTTATTCATATCAATAATGATTGAACAATCAATAGTGAAACGTTAATAATTAATAACATTCATTGAAAATTTTCAATAATTAAATACTAAGTTTATTATTATTATTATATGAAATTAATTACATATTATTATTAACTGAAATTAATAATTATTACCTGAAATTAATAAAACGACAACAGTGTTCAATCAACTCCTTAAAAGCTAGCTACATTACAAGGTAATTTGCTATTGTCAAGTCTGTCTACGTGCTCACATAACAAACCCCAAGATCCTTACTTCCACATTAATTATTTACTTACTGTTACTAAAAATACACCAACCACTGCCTTATGAGTTAATGATTCATGACTTTTTTCATATACTTACATCAACTCATAATTGTCTCACGATATATGAGATCGATTGACCTGACCGCCGGTTAGTCGTGTCGTGATCAGGGTTATAAATTTCGAGAATTTCTTCCATTATTCTTCACTGGGACAAAAACTTAGCTATATATTAACCATTTTATTAATGTTTTTATCTTTTTATCATATTTTATAATTACATTGGTTGTAGGAATGCAAACAGAGATGGGATTCAAATCAGATGCACTTACAACTTAATTAAGCAAAAAATTATTATATACTTCTAATTCTTCTTGTTCTTTTTTTTTCTGTATTTAGTAATATACCTAAATCTCTGTACGTGCCGTTTGAGTAGTGCAGCATCACATTTAACTCCCCCTCCCTACATTAATTTAACCAGAAATAAATGACTTAGAAATACTAATCTACAACCCTTAAAGCTCAGTTTGGAAGGAGTATAGATACGAATTTGTAGAATACAAAACCTTATATTTTGTATGCATTTTCGCTGTACTTATTTGTTTGTATAATTTTTGTATGTAATATACTGTTTTTAAAACCGGACCAGATCGGAAAAACTGGGACTTGACCGGTTTCGTTTTCCTCGAAAACCATTTTTTCTCCAAAACTGTTGATTTTGGTCAGCAAACCGCTGAATCGGCTGGTTAATTGTTTGAACGGTTTTGACCATTTTTCAATTTTTTTAATATTTTTTATTTTTTTTTGTCATAATGAGCCACCTATTTGGGTCGAACGATCGGACCATTCAAACTGGTAACCAGACCCCTGACCGGTTCGGTCACCAGTTCGTTTTTAAAAACTATGATGCAATATTCAAACCAGATCTGACAATAAATTCAAAGTTTTTTGGTAGAGAATAAATTCACATTAATGTTATGCACATGTAAGTATGCTATCCACCCATTCAAATCCAATCAGTGTTTTCGAATCGTTGTTGACCTGGATGATCAGACTGTTTGGCCCAACAACCATCTAGGCAATTGATTCTGTTTTACACTTAACCCAGTCTTTGACTAAAAATCATTGATTTGATCATTAACCTGCTGAATCAGGCAATTAAACCATCAATTCATTTGACTTGTTTAATGTTTTTTGACAAATTTTTATTTTTTAAATTAAAACAAAACATCCATTTGAACCGGATGAACGGTTTGAAAACTTACTTCTAAAAACCAGTGACCAGAATAATTCCAATTACGGACCGGTTTTTAGAACTTTGCTTCCAATTATAAATCATACCACATCTCACGTTAAACCTGTCTTTCGTTTTTCTAACTCGCGTAGGTGGTAGGGACCCACAACATCGGTTTGAATAGACACACCATCATCATTAAACGGTAATTCGTAAATCGGCATGTAATGAGAGCGTATGATATGATACAGATGGAGTGTATTTAATAAGAGCCCGCCGTTCTCTGCACCCGTGGGTGCACGGCAAGCGTGAACAATCGTTTTTCCGCCGATCGGTTCCACGTTTACAAACGTTAGTGGGATGTTTCTTTTGGGGTTATGTTTGGTTTGAAGGAAAAGGAAGCAAAATCAATACAAAAGTTATAAAGGTTTTTCTACATTTTTTTCCTTTCCTTACAATTTCCTTCAAATCAAACATAACCTTGAATTAGGACTGGAAGGAGAATGAAAATGGGAAATTGGGAGAGAGTTTAAATGAAATCCCAAATAATTGGTTTTTATTTATATTTGTCCTTTTGTATCCGGTTCAACCGAGTTCAAGTAGCTAACGTTACTAACGTTAGCATGAGAAATTGGTGACGTGCGCACTCCTATTAGAGAGTTTACGCTTCCCGTACACCCACGGTTTCATAGAACGCGGACTCATTAATAATGCCTCTGATTCACGACTTCGTGGCTACCTGGTTGGCCGAGCCGCCGTAACAAAGGCGTTATCTAATCTTTTATCGTCAGCTGGGAGAATAATTAGAACGGAGTTAGGGATTGCGTTGATTTGATGCTTAAACCTCGGACGGTGGAAGTGTGACGTGGCACGTCAGCTGAAGCCAGATACTATTTTTTCTTTCGCCATTAAAAATGGAAACAATTCTCCCGAAAACAAGAGCCACGCTAGAAGCCAGATACTATTATTATTTTTTGTTTATTGTTTTGACCACAGGATAAAGATTCTAATGGGACCGAGAGCATTTTATTAGAAAGATCCTGTACTATGGGGTCTGTGACAAAAACCCCCTGTATTTTGTTTTGCGATAAAGACTCCTTTGTATTACTACCGTGAGATAAAAGACTCTTTTCTGTAACTTTTTGTTGAAATTTATCGTTTTAATTCCCAAAATACCTTTATAATAAATATTCCAACAATTAAGAGAAAACATTATTCATCTTTTCCAACCTCACGATACCAAATACCGTCTCTCTTTCTTTTCCTTCTCTACCCCACTTGCTCATTGGTTCAGAACTTCTCTACTCCATTCCCTCCGACCCTAATTATGTTTCCTTTCGAGAATCCCTTTGTCGTCATGTGAATCTCCTGATAATTCATTCAATGTGACTAATACTCTAGTTCCCAATCTTTCCAATCTTCCATCTCTGCTCTCTCCCTCACCTTCTCCTCCTCCTTTTAACCAGAAGTCAAGATATCACCGAAGAACAGGCAAGAATAAAGAGAACCGCCACTGTAATCCCCGAAATGAATCCTTTGGACCGCAAAACAGAATTCTTGGGAGGAACAAATGATGGCAGATTCAAAGTAGTCAAGGAATCTCCGATGGAGGCATTCGAATTACTAAAGCTCCAAGCAAGAATCATATGGTATTCAACTAACTGTCCCGTCGCCACAGTGAAACCAACATACATTTCATCCAAGAGAATGTCGGAGAGGTTGATAGGAGTACTAATCAAAGATTGTTGAGGCCTTTTCGTTCCGGCTTGGGCCATAATGACATTAAGCAGAGAATCCGAGTAATCAATCCATACATAATAGAGTAGAAGGGGAGGATAGTGGACGTATTGGGGGCCCTCATAGGTATCTTAGAATTGTAAAGTGCTCGACCAATGGTAAAGGCGGTAGTGTTTGTGAGGACGAGAAGACGGGATTCGAGCGTTGCGGTGCTGTAGAATAAAAGATCAGACAAACTGAAGCCGTTGAAGGCAAAATCGACGACGAAAGATGATCGGAGGAGCAACGCTTTAGCTAATAAAAACAAGAGTAACTGAAGGTGGACAGCCATTTTTAACGGAAGCAGCAGAAGAGAAGAAACTGCTTTGTCGCAGGCGAGAGAGATCTGAATGAAGTTCGGAACCAATGAACAAGTGGAGTAGAGAAAGAAGGTCAAGGAAGATAAACAATATTTTATCCCAATTGTTAGAATATTTATTATAAATGTAGTATGGAGATTAAAACATTGGATTTCAAGGAAAAGTTAAGGAAAGGAGTCTTTGTCTCACGGTAATAGTACAATAAGGGAATCTTTATCGCAAAATAAAGTACAGGGCGTCTTTATCACAAACTCCATAGTACGGGGGGTCTTTATAATTTACCCTTCTATAAGTTCTATTTAATAAAGTTGCGTGCTTATGGGCCTGACTAGGCCGATCTAATCCCCAATTTTGCGATATCCATGGGCCAGGTATTCCGGGATCGGGATGGCCGTCGCCGGTCGCCCCCTACTTAAGCCACCCAAAACACACACCCCCCATTCTTGTCTATTCATTCAACCAACTCTAATTAAATAACAAATACACGGAGGACAGCTAAGCTATATTCACGGAAATCAAAAGGGAAATCCAATGCAGCCTATTATACAGTTTTGGATAAATGAAGAAATTCAAACTAACCGTTTTGACCCTTGGGCAAAATCCCAAATGTGTTAGGATTTAACCATGGTTGAAATGGTTTCAGAGAACTGGGCTGGAGTTGGGTTAAACTTGGGTTAGTAGATGGCTTTAAAAGGGAGTGCTTACTACTCTGTTTTCGCACCCTTCCCGTCTGCTTTATTCGGAGCCTTCCCTCTACTGAAATTGGATGGTGGATACATCCATTTCCCCTTCCGTTTTTCATTTGTTTTAGGGTTTCATTTTGTTCTTCTTTCTTGTTTCGAGCTTCCAGTTTCTGCCTTTTCTGGTGAGCTCCCTCCCTCTTGATCCAATTCCTATGCTTTCGTTTCTGTTTGATGAACTCTGTGAATCACCCCCTCTGTGAATCATCTGTCTCAATTTCAACATGTTGCGCTGCAAAGCCTCTGGTTTTTGGTGGTTTTACTGTTTTAAATTTTATCTATCTTGAACTTATTGAAGAATTCTACGTGAACTCAGAAACCTCCGACAGAAATAACAATACCATCGATCGAGAACATTTCCACAGAAAAATTAATATGAGTAAATTATCTAGATCCTTGTATATGGCCCAAACCTTTAAAACTTCAACGTTCATATGGGAGAAGTCCATACACAACTATTTTATAATGTCTGGCAAGTACTGGATAGTGTTGTGTTGCATATGAAATAAAAAATTACATGAAAAACTTATCTCTAAATTATAATAGCGTTTAAAAATCCGAATTTTCTGAGATTTTTTAAGTCATTTGTCTATATTTTTTTTCTATACTTTTGTGATGCTCTATTTGAATCTTCCTATGTATATATTCTTTGAGGATGTTCTTCGCTTGTTCGAGTATCTGAGATTTTATATTTGTTGATCAACCAATAACAAGGTTGCTGAAAGGAGATGGCGGCGAACGGAACCGGAAACGGGAACCAAGAATTCAGCTTCAAGAACGTTGCAGCTGCTGGCAACGGGCTCGCGAGGATCCAAACTCATAAGAAGCAAAATGGAATCTGTCACGACGACAGTTCCCCTCCGGTTAAAGCTCAGACGATCGATGAACTGCATTCCCTCCAGAAAAAGAAATCAGCGCCAACTACGCCGATCAAAGGAACTCAAGGTGCTTTTGCCACAATTTCCGAAGAGGAGCGCCAAAAGCAGCAGCTCCAATCCATCAGGTAAGAGTGAATCAAAGAGAATTTTTTGTTTTTTTTTTTTATTGAAAACGCATTCAACCCATTTTAATGGTTCCTTCATTAAAATTAGCATGCTGACTTCTGAGTGAATTACCAAAATTAGCTTGCTGTTTGTTGCATTCCTTTTGGCTGCTTGAAGTTCTATGAGTATTTTCGGAAAATCGGTGTTTATAATATTTGTGATCTTTGTTCTGAAACAGTGCCTCCTTGGCGTCGCTGACGAGGGAGACGGGGCCAAAGGTGGTGAAAGGAGACCCGGCGAGAAAATCCGAAACACCCAGAGTTGCTCACGAGCATCACTACACACCGGCAATCAGCATCAGTGACAGCGCTTTAAAGTTCACCCACATCCTCTATAATCTTTCTCCAGCAGGTTTCATTCTCCTGAACCCTTAACCAACTATTCTTTTTTTATTGTTTTCCTTTACTCCAAGTTGTTTGTATTTCGTGATTTAACCGAATCACTGAATGAAAACTTCGCGTTATCGTATCGATTAATTTATCTAAATAGATAGATGCATGGATATAGTTTTTTTTTCTTTTTTCCCATGTTCTGGTTCTACAGCTTCTTCCGGGCTCTCTCTCTCTCTCTCTCTCTCGGGTTATTCTGTATATTTGAATTATGTGGATGTGAAAGATAAATTGACGATCGTTCCCTACAGAGCTGTACGAACAAGCCATAAAGTACGAGCATGGATCGTTCATAACGTCGAATGGAGCCTTGGCGACGCTCTCAGGAGCTAAGGCAGGTCGCTCTCCTAGAGATAAACGCGTCGTAAGGGATGAGACAACAGAAAATGAGCTTTGGTGGGAAAAGTAAGTTGGGTCTTCACTCTTCTTTTTTTTTCCTGTGGTGTAGTTGAATCTTCACTTTCGTTTCTTCTCAGCCATTGGTTTCATTATGGACCTCTCTTTTGACAAAATATATAGGGGTTCACCCAACATTGAAATGGACGAGCACACTTTCCTGGTGAACAGAGAAAGAGCCGTTGATTACTTGAACTCGCTGGATAAGGTATCCTTTCTCTTTTTTTCTTTTCCTTCCTTCATTTTGGATTTCAGCCATTAATGTTTTATAATTCAATTAAGAAATATTGAGTTGTCCATTTGCAAGGTAGGATAAGGTCTATTATTTTTTTGGAAATTAGGAATTCATTATTCATTTCCATGTCCCATGGGGATGGGTTGGGTCCATCTATTTTATTATTTCTGGTTAAAAAAAAAAATTGCATACAAAGAGCCTACACAAAGAAATGGGGAAGCTTTAATAAATTGTTCTTCTTTCCGAAAAGGATAACCTATGCTGTATTTAGCAACACGTCTCCGCGACCGACCGCGGAATTATGGTTCTCTTTCTATGAGCAACAGATCCAACCTGTGTTTGTGTCGATCGATCAGCCTTCATACATCATCTGATTCATCTCTGAATCATTTTTTTTTTAACGGTGGAAGCTTTATAATATGATAGTCTTCTCTCTTAACTTGCGTCCCATGACTGGTATCACTCACCATTATTTTTCTTAATTTTCTTCGGCGACAACTTTCTTGGCTTCCTCTGTAAATTGACTGGAGCTCCTTCAATGGTCCGTTCAACAGTCTCTTTTCTTGTCTTATTTGTGTGGGGCCGTTGCTAAACTACAATATCCTTCATGTGAGTTCCCACGATTCCACGAATAACGGGATCGGTGCGGGTTTTGGGATTAACCCGTCTATGGCTGTTCACGGGTCGGGTTGGGTCGGTTTACTATGGTTTTTCCAATCGATTCGACCTGGTCGGGTTATCTGACATAGAAACCAAAACCGATCTGATCGGTTTGAGTCAGGTTGGATCGGCTTGGGTTGGTTTCGGTTCTAAGTTCATCCCTGTGATAAAATCTTGCTAAATTTAAAAAATCATAAATTGAACAACATTTCAGCCATCTCTTATGATAAAATTTAAATGAAAAATTAATCACAAAAGTTGTTCATTAATCACTATTCACTAATCCAAAATTTCTTACAATCATTAAAAAAACTAGATGGCCTAATGGATTTTGAAACTTCATATTTGAATTAGAAATTAAGTTGATTCAGTTCGGGTTAGTCTGGATTAATCGGGTTAGTCTGAATTGGGCCTTCTTATGAACAGCCCTTTACCCGTCCATTGACAGGCCTCCGTTGGACACAATATTTACTAAGAAACGGTATGTAGTAATAACTGAATGTATAATGCAATTTCAGGTATATGTGAATGATCAGTTTCTAAACTGGGACCCAGAGCACCGAATCAAAGTCCGGATTGTGTCGGCCAGAGCTTACCATTCATTGTTTATGCACAACATGTAAGTAAAAGCGAAATTACATAAATCAGCATATTTTGTTTTCCGAAATCCGAATCCATCCCTCCTCATCCTCAGTCCTCTCAATGATTAATGGGCCTGGGCCTTGCCAGATAAGTCCTCTCTTGTCGTTGATATATACATATTGATACGTACTGTGTTGATTTGTTTATTAACCATCTGTACTATTTACCCATCATCATCCCATGATAGAAATCACTAGCTAGGCATCTAAGCTTTGGGTTAATGAAAAAAAAAAAGTGTACAGAGATGGAACAAAAGTATTAGTTAGTGTAGAAATGGATAACCGCGTGGAGTTGCAGGTGTATCCGACCCACGGCTGAAGAGCTGGAGAATTTCGGTACTCCGGACTTCACCATTTACAATGCTGGGCAGTTCCCGTGTAATCGATACACCCACTACATGACATCCTCCACGAGCGTAGATCTTAACCTTGCTAGGAGGGAGATGGTCATCCTTGGCACGCAGTACGCCGGGGAAATGAAGAAGGGTCTGTTCAGCGTTATGCACTACCTCATGCCTAAGCGTCAAATCCTGTCTTTACATTCTGGCTGCAATATGGGCAAAGATGGCGATGTCGCCCTCTTCTTTGGATTATCAGGTACACTATTACCGGATCGTTGCTGCATGCCCCCGAGAGATTAGGTGGTCTTGTCGCCCTCCCCCTCCCTTGAATTCTTTTTCTTTTTTTTTTTTTTTATTTGCAATCCTGGTTGTTAGCTTTTTGATTTCACTTCCATTTCCTTTATTGCTGCTGATCAGTTATCCAACTACGTTTTGAATGTCGTTAGGAACTGGGAAGACAACTTTGTCTACGGATCATAATAGGTATTTAATTGGAGATGATGAACACTGCTGGAGTGAGAACGGTGTGTCCAACATTGAGGGCGGTTGCTATGCTAAGTGCATTGACCTTTCAGGGGAAAAGGAGCCTGATATCTGGAATGCCATTAAGTTTGGAACCGGTACTAATCCCCCATTCCCACCCCCCACCTTCCTTTTGCTCTTTTCTTACTCTTTTTTAATGGGGACAGAACTCATTTATCATTTGATTTATGTATTGGCCTGGGGGGGTTGGATTGGGGATATACTCGGTTTGATCTTGATCAATGTCTGACTCCTAATTCCATTAACCATTAATGACTTGTGGTTGGCACCATTGGCAGTGCTGGAAAATGTGGTGTTCGACGAGCACACTCGCGAGGTGGATTATTCCGACAAATCTGTTACAGGTTACTATAATAAATCAGGAATTTAAAGATTGATTGATCGAGTTAGATTGGCAATATACATCAGATAAAACCAGAATCAATCTGTCAGGCTGAGAATGATTTCTTCTGATTTGTGTTTCTACTCTCTATTACTTACTGCAGAGAACACTCGAGCAGCATACCCAATTGAGTACATCCCTAATGCGAAGATTCCTTGCGTGGGTCCACACCCAAAGAATGTCATTCTTCTAGCATGTGATGCCTTTGGTGTGCTCCCGCCGGTGAGCAAGTTGAGCCTGGCCCAGACCATGTACCATTTTATCAGCGGCTACACGGCTCTGGTATTTTCCTTCAAATGCCAAATTAAAATGAATTGTGAATTCTAAACTTACGAGTCATGCATAATTCTACAGACAAGCTTCGTTGAAGCTGGAAACTGTTACAGGTTTCCGAAATTTCTGCAATTATCAATCATATGACCATTTCCTGGAATTAAAAACAGGTGGCCGGGACAGAGGATGGTATAAAGGAGCCACAGGCAACGTTCTCAGCCTGCTTTGGAGCAGCATTTATCATGTTGCATCCCACCAAGTATGCGGCTATGCTGGCGGAGAAGATGAGCAAACATGGAGCCACTGGTTGGCTAGTTAACACTGGCTGGTCAGGTGGAAGGTATGCCAGTCAGTCTTCACAGTCATATTACCATCAATTATCCCTATTATCCCTTGGAAACTGGAATAATGGAGATATGAATGCGATTCACCATTTTACTCCTTGCAGCTATGGCTCGGGTAACCGCATCAAGTTGGCACACACAAGGAAGATTATTGATGCTATCCACTCCGGTAGTCTCCTGAGAGCTAATTACACCAAAACTGAAGTTTTCGGGCTTGAGATCCCCACTGAAATTGAGGGCGTCCCTTCACAAATCCTGGATTCAATGAACACTGTCAGTTGGCTTTTCCTTACCCTCTTGGCTTCCTTCAAATTTAAAGTGCTCTCGACCTTCAGTGCTGTAATATGTGTACGTGTGTTAGTTTTGTTTCCACTAATATATGAAAATGTTGGATTGCAGTGGTCGGACAAGAATGCATACAAGGACACCCTGTTGAAGCTTGCAGGTTTGTTCCAGAAAAATTTTCAGGGGTTTATGAATTACAAGATAGGAAAGGATAATTCACTGACCGAGGAGATCCTCGCAGCTGGTCCTATCTTCTGATCTCACTAAAGCAAAGCAATTATGTGGGAGCTTGGGGTCTTATTTAAATGTTCTTTTTTATATGCTTTACTAAAAAAAATCTAAAAAGCCCCTAGACAACTATTATCCCTTTATTTTATAATACAGAAAGATGGTTATTCATTTTACCCAAAAAAAAAAAAAATTGTTGTAGCTTTCTTCTCCTCCCTTTTTTTGGCTTTTTAGATGCTATTAAATTTATTTTAATACTTCAGGATTAACCAGATGAATTGCCAGCTTAATTGGCCATGGACCTACATGATTCCCGGTAAAAACCCTGCACTAGACACGCGTAAATTATGGTTGAATTTCCATTTGAACTGATACAAAACTATGACAGTGCAAATGATTTTAGTGTAAATTCTAAAACAAAATTAAAAAAGAATTTACATTTTTTTACATTTGCACTCCTATACATTTATAGGAGTGCAAATAAATTTACACAGCAACCAAACAGTCTTAGGCTCAGTTTAGAAAGAGTACAAATACAAATACATATAAAATAATATAAAATATAAAGTTTTATACTTTACAAATTTGTATTTATATTCCTTCCAAATTGAGCCTTATCTGCAATTGTATTTCTTTTTTATCTAAACCCTAAGTTGAACCTTTATTTTCTACACTTCTTTAATGGCTGATTTCTTTCCACACTTGGGCTGTTCAAAAGGTCTTGCTCTGTAATTGTAAGTGCATCGATGTGCTGCAAATCAAATAACAATGAAGCCTCCTTAGAAAAAGCGCTTAAACCTCATTTCATTCATTTACGGCTCACTGTTAATCCGTTAAAATCTCTACATGAATAATGGGGAAAGAGAAAGACTAAGGCCATGTCTAAGAGTGATTATTTGGACCATTGAGCACTTATTGGTATTTGAGAAATAAACCTAAAATAAGTGTTTATTTTAAAAATAGGGGCTTATATTTAAGCCCAAATTTCTAGTTTTTTTAAGTGCTTATACAATAAACACTTATTAGCCATTTTTTTTCTTCCAAAATTATTCCTATTTGAATTTTAAAATACCACTTATAAAATTACCCCTAGTTGAATTTTATAAAAAGTACTTTTATGAAAATACTTTTACAAAAACACTTATAAAAGTACTTTTACGAAAGCACTTTTATGAAAGCATTCATAAAAATACTTTCGTAAAAATACTTTCTTAAAAGTGTTTTCATAAAAGTACTTTTGTAAAAGTACTTTAATAAAAATACTTTTTACAAAAGTACTTTCATAAAAATACTTTTTACAAAAGTACTTTCATAAAAATACTTTTTACAAAAGTACTTTCATAAAAATACTTTTACAAAAGTACTTTCATAAAAATACTTTTACAAAAGTACTTTCATAAAAATACTTTTACAAAAGTACTTTCACAAAAATATTTTCATAAAAGTATTTTTATAAAAGTACTTTCATAAAAGTATTTTTATAAAAGTACTTTCATAAAAGTATTTTTATAAAAGTACTTTCATAAAAGTATTTTTATAAAAGTAATTTAATAAAAGTGCTTTCAAAGAAAGGGTGTATTTTGAAAATTTAAAAGAAAATGAAGGACAAAATAATCACAAATGTTTATTTAAGTGCTTATTAGAGAAAAATATTACCAAACATCCAATATAAAATAAGTGCTTATTTTAAAAAATAAGTACTTGAAAAAGCTGGGTGTCAAATGCAAATAAGTGCTTATTTGAGATATAATAAAACGATCATAATACCCTCGTCAAGTACAATGTCAATGTTTATACGATCACATAATCAACTACACAACAGTGGATATTTGTTTTTAAAGAAGCAAATAAAGATACTTAGTTGTATGAGAAATCCCCCAAATTTTTTTCTTAATATACTAACGTAGAAAGCTATGCAAGAGTATATAAAATCAAGATATCCTGAAGAAACCCACCTTTTTTTGTCACATGGAGGAGGATTCTATTCTTCTTTCTCATAGTCATCTTCAGCCTTGATTGATGATATGACTCAAGTGAGTCCCCCACCCCCCACCTCCATTGTCTTCAATTTTTCAATCAGTAAGCAAGAAACTAATAATAACAAAAGAGGAATCATAGAGGAGGGATTATATACTGGGTAAATTTTCCCAAAAATAAAAATTCACACAGAATACACAAAAAAAAAAGAGAAATTTAAGCAAATAAAACCACACACACACAGATTCACCTTAATAAGCAACATGCTCCATTGTTCAAACAATAAGAGGCGGTGAGGAATGAGGACCAATGAGAAACCAGGACAGCATATAGAGTTTTGTAATCTTTTGTTCAGACAAAAGAACAAAGAGAAGCATGTTAAGGAGAAACCACAAATCAACATAGAGCCTTCACCAACCATTATTCAAACACTAGAATCAAGAAAGAGCAGACAAGGGCTGTCTGTGTTTATGCAGATACAGGACTGACAGTCCCTCCTACCACCCCAAGAAAAGAACTGTGAATCCACTTGATAAGTTAGCCAACCAGACAAGAATTTGTTTGGATAAATTGGCCTACAGCCCATTGAGTGGGTAACCAAGAACCCATTGTAATGGGTTGTACAAGTGTAGCTTCTAGTCCTATGGATCTACACCCAAGGATGAGAAACCATGATTATGATTCGTGCCCCTTTAGTTGGTATCTGTTTACAACACCCACGAATAACTCGTTGTAGATAGTAATATGGAATTTATTCATCAAAAGTAATATGGAATTTAAGTAATGCAGTTATGGTCAGAAGGATTACATGGTGTCATGGACCTCCTGAACTCTATCTCTTGGGTTCCTAATCAAACATCTTCCATAGGATTTCTCATCCAGTCAGACAGCCATTCTGATCAATTACTTTAAAATCATGGTTCTGATCAAAATTTCTAGTTCATAGCAATGAAGTATCTCATCTGTTTCTTTCCATGAAATGCCTGATATATTTCTCATTTTTTTGCTTGTCAGATGTTATGTAGCATACCCTTGAACTTCTTTATTCATACTTGCAGAATCTGATAGAGAAAAGCATTTGGCCTATGCTTGCAGCAGAAAGTTTAAAGGCTTTAGTTTAAGTCTATCTGATTTCTCTCAGAGGAAAGGTTGTTGCAGAAACAAGAGATTCAGAAGTTTCTGTGTTCTCTGCCTGCTAAGCAACTGATTTCACTTCATACCCAGAGGTTGGGCTTGAATACAATAATGGAGATACCCACCTCAGTTTGTTTATCTCAATTTGTTTAGTCAAAACTCAAAAGTCTAGTTGCTCATTGCACTGACCCGAAGTAGATAGAGGGATCAAATAACAATTCAACTTGTCCATGTACAGTTACTATGGATGTTTTCAAGTTTGAACAGTGCTGACAAGCCTTAAATTCAGGTTTCATGTTTTCAGAATGTTGACAAGTGTCAGGTGGAAATTTAATGGGCAACACCAAACGAGTTAGAATTTGAATAGGATGGGAAACGTGGGGAGGTGCATGTCCAAAAAATCAATGTGGCAAAATGCAAATGCTTAGATGGATGAGAGGTAAAACTAGAAAAGACACGGTTAGAAATGAAATCATATGAAGGAACCTATGAGTAGCTCCAATAGGTGATAAAACGAAAAAAGTAGATTGGGATGGTTTTTTTCACATGCATAGAAGCCCATCTATAACACCTATTAGAAAAGGTGATCTGTTACAAGTTGAAAGTACAAGAAGATCCAAGGGCAGACCCAAAAGGATTTGGGTGGAAGTACTAAGAAATGATTTAAGCACCCATAATTTAGCAATGGGTATGGACTGAACAGAATGGAATGGAGAAACAGGATTCATGTAACCAACCCCATATAGTTGGGATAATGCAAAGATGGTGATGATGATGATGACACGTAAACCCCACGATGATGGTGATAATGATGATGACACCAGACATAAGTTAGTTAAGAAATCATTAGCCATTTGATCATACAGACTGAATTAAGTAGCCTTATTGGGATTTCTAATATCCATATTGATGAAGCATGAAATTTTTTTTGATAAGCAATGAAGAATGAAATTTTCCAACAGAAAAATATTTACTGGCCATAATCTCGTATCTAACTGTACTTGAATGCCAAATAGTGTACATTTGAAGGGATATTACTGATAAATCAACCTGAACACTTATTATTTTCCTGAAGCTTGGAGATCTTTGAATTAGTCATTGTATTTTGAGGTCTCAACAATAAAATACAGACTAAGATTCACTAGACACAGCTGCATCATCTTTGTGCTTGATCATTCCAGAGTCGACAAGGATGGGCACCTCTGCAGCAAGCCATGGTGCAAGACCCAAACATAGAGCGTGCGCAATACCAAATCTAGGACTGTCAAGATAAACAAAATCTGAAATCAAGAATTGGCCATATACCTTTTCAGAATTTTTCTAGCTAGTTTAGCGTATGGGTCCAGATGATGATGTTCTGAGGTATGATATACTATTTTTCAGTTCCAGAATAAGAAAGTAATTTTTTTAGAAAGGAACCCCAAACTACTCTTGTACTCCCACTAATAAGCGAAATAACCAACATCAAATTTCAAAATAAGGAACGAAAGAAATATATTGTCATTAACTATTTGTTTCATGAGTCATAAGACCCATCAATTCCATACCATCCACACAAAAAAATGATAACCAAGATTCAAAGAAAAAATTTAAAAGGCTTCGAACATCATGCATCCAAAATATACGAAATTAAAAGAAAATTGAGGAGACATTTCATTAAAAGTATATATAAAGGAATATATTTACCAGTTTTTGGCCCACAGTGGCTTGAAGTGCACGGTCAAGCAGATTTTCCCACCTCTATACATCTAAAAGAAAAATACAGAACAAATAACAACAATTAAAAATTAATCACCCAGAAAAGCTTTGAAAGAAGAAAAGAAGGGGGGAGAGAAGAAAGAAAAAAGATAAAGAATGAACCTTATGTGTCTTTCCATCGAGCTGGGGGAGCTCGATCTCCGGAGCGGTGGAAGGGTATGTGACGGGAATGTCGAATTGGAGATCGAATTCGTATTTGAGGAGGTTGTGGATGTACCAGCACTTGCCAGTCCACCTCGTCCCCTCAGGGTTCGCAGCAGATATCCTGAACCAGTCGTTGTCGTTGGATTTGTTCATCCCCGTGTACGCAATCAGCGCCTTGTACTCCTCCTTCAGCCTCTGCGTCCAGGCCGCTCCATCCCTTGGACCCGCCTTCGTCGTCAACAGAGGGATCTGCGTCAGTGTCGATTTCGTGTTCGGATCCCAACCTTCCATCACTAAAACCCTCTCTCTCGCTCGGCCGCACGCCCTTTGGTGGAGGAAGAACCCGCGCTCCCGCTCCGTATGAGTTATGAGACCTCTGTACTGTGTGCGTGCTCTGGGACTCTTAAAAAGCTCTGGCAACTGGCATTGAGTAATTTCTGATCATGCGGACTTTTCACGCAGGGAATATATGGTAGAAGACTAGGGAGGTGTTTGGACCATTGCGTTTTTTCAATTTTTGATAAAACGTTTTTCATGGTGCTGTTTGGTTCTATTGCTATTTTCGAGAAAACGGAATCATGTAGAGTCACATCAGTCATCATGCCAAAAAACGCTTTGTGGAAAGAAAAAACACTAAAAATGTTTTCGAACAATTTTTTGGAAAGAAAAAAGAACAATAAAACATTTGTTTTTTTAGAAGCAGTTAACCAAACGTCATAAATTGATGCATTTTTTTGGGGTTTTGTTTTCTCAAAAAAAAATGGCAATGATCCCAAACACCACCTAAAAGTAATGACGTTTGGATCTCGTATGTCACAACTACTCGTAAAACCAAAGCACTAAGCCTGCATTTGTTTTAGGTGTAAATTCAATTTTACACCGATGGGAAATGTGAATCGGTTTAGTTGCTGATGGAAATTGGAAATGGTAAATTTTGAAAATTTATACTGATTATATTTGGTTGTTGATGAAGGGAAATTTGGCCCGACCTCGCCATCACTCGATGCGTGGCAAAAGCGAACAGCTCAGGGCAACAGAGCACCCAAAACACAAGCACCAAAAGAAAAAGGAGCACGAGCTCCCTACTAGGAGCCCGAGCTCCCTACTAAGAACCCGAGCTCCCTACTAGGAGCCCAAGCTCGCTACTAAGGACCCGAGCTCCCTGCAAGGAGCCCGAACTCTCTCCTGGGCCCTAAACCTCACAAGGCCGTGACCCGAGCTGGCCCATGGCAGCTCGGAGCACTCCCCAAACCGAACTCAAGACTTTGTCCCCCCCGTTACTCCGGCACTTCGCCTCCGAAACGCCAGACTAACCAAGCGTACCATACCTGACACCAAGGATGTCCGTTTCCAAGGGCGGCGCACCCGACTGATTTGGGATCTGATGCTTGACAGCCGCATTTCAAACAGCCTCCTGCCACCGTCGTCACCAGCCGCAGAAACGGCTCCGACAAAAGGAGCAGTGGCGGTTCTGCCCGGCCAAAAGGGATGACATCCAAACTGGCAGGAGCTCAGAGATAGTCAGGCCCGATCTGACAGAAACCTGGAAGTGAGTGCGCGAGGTGGTTATAAAAGGCTCCCTACCCCCCAAGAACAAGGTATGCAAACTTTGCGCTATCTGGTTTATCTTGCCTTTGAAGGATTCTAACTTGAGCTTCGGAGCCTCTACACCGGGTTCTCCCCGGAGCTTCTTCATCTCCCCCGTTTCAGGTCCCCAGTTACTCAATTTAGAGGCAAGGTCGTTGACAGCTAAGACCGGTCGGATCGCGCATCATCAGTTGTCAAGGTGTAAATTCTATGAAATTTTACACAAAGGAGGAGGAAAGCAGATGAAGAAGAAGAAGAAAAAAAATGATGAGAATAAAGAAAGAGAGAGAATGAAAGAAGAAGATAGAGAACAGACCTGCCATTGCCACCCTAGTTTCAGATCTGCCATTGCAATTAGTTGCAGCGATGATGATGGAACAGAGAAAGAAAAAAAAAGGGGGAAGAAGAAGAAGAGAGGAGAGAGAGAGAAAAGGGGGGGAAGAAAGAGACGTAAAACTACACTGATAATTTCGATGTATATTTTACATCGATTATCGGTGTAACAAATTTAAAAAACCAGTTTTACACCGATTTACAATGTAAAACTACACGCTTTCCAAACATGTGGAAAATCAAATCGAGGTATAAAGTTTACCCCGGTTCGATTTTTCACCCCAAACAAGCGTGGCCTAGAGCAAAAATTAGGAACCAAACATGATCCTAGGGGTGCAAATGGATTGGATCATGATCAGATCCTATCCTATTTGGTCGAATTCGGATCGCCCTTGTTGATATTTGGATCGGATCATATAAATTAGATTTCGGATCCCCCTATCCGATCAAAAAAAAATCTGATCTGATGTGTTATATATTTATAAATATGATATATACAAAATATAATATATATATATATATATATATATGCTATTTATTTATTTATAGATATATTATTTATATTGTTTTTTGATAAATTTGTTGTATTATTTATAAAAAGCATGTATATATATAATGAAAATGATTAAAATTTACCTTTTTTGTTTTTTCTTTATTTAATTTGTTATATTTTTTTATTTTAATTTTATTATTTTTTTATGAAAACAAGTCAAATTAAATCATATCTGAAGATCCAAAGATCTGATTGCATTCGAATTCAAATAAAGTCCTATCAGATCCAATCAGATCTTCGAATTGTATCGGATCTGGCATTAACAATGTTGGATTGGATCCGAATATACCCTAATCCGAATCCGATCTGATCCATTTGCATCCCTACATGATCCCTCAAGACTCCTTTTTTCTTGTTTTTTTTTTTTTAATTACCCATATGGTTTAACTAATTGACTAAGTATACCCCTATTGTTTAATTATTGTCTAACACTATCTCTATTATTTCTGAAAATTACCATTATCGTTAAAATACTGACGTAAGGGCCGAAATGTTCATTTTGCCCTTAAGTCAAATTGGAAGCTCCTCTAATTTTGCAATGCCGTCTAGACCCCCTACTGCTTAGAAGATGCAAAGCTCAAAGACAAAACCCTGCAACATAACCGTCTTCAATATGGTTTTCACAGGCGATTCTGAAAACTCTATAAATCGATCAACATGAGGTTGTAATTCGATCGACGAGTGGAGTCTTCAATTTGAGTTTTGCAACCCTGTAAACCGATCAACATAAATCCACAACATCAAAAACATCAAAATTGGGACTACAGCTACCATAGATGTCCTTCAATCATCCTTTCCACCTTCGAACGGAGCGTTCAGTCCGATATCTCCATACCGTTGATGAAGCCTCTATTACAATTCTTGAACCCGAGCAAATCCTATTTCTTCCTCAACGCCTACCCTTACCTCCCATGGTCTGACAATCCCATGAACATTAACCTCAACTATGTGCTTTTCAAAGGGAACCAGACCTACACCGACCCACGAAACAGCTTAGCTTACACCACCCCCCTCGACTAAATAAATGCTCGACTCGTCATCTTTGCCATAACCAAACTTGGTTCCCAAACGTTCAGCTGGTAATGACTTTAAGACAGGGTGGGATGTGGTTGTGATGTCTGGTGTAAGGATCACAGTATAATGAATCCGAATTCATAGGCATTCATGACTTTAAGGCCCTGTTTCCTTTTTGGATAGTTATTTATCCGAGTAAATGCAATTATCTGGATAAGCGCATTTATCCATATTTTTTAATTTCTCATATAAATAAGGTAATGACCATTTTAGCCATAAAAATTCATTATTAAAAGGGACATTTTTGTCTCATTCAAGTATTGGCAATTCCCTCCTAGGTGGAAAAGTTATTTACCCACCTACGAGATGGGTATATCACTTACCCGGATAAGTAATACCCAAGAAAATAAATTTTTCCTCTATTTTCACATAATCTCCAAGCTAATTTGGCTAAAAAAATTAGATTGAGAGCTTGGGGGTCCCTAAAGCGTAGGCCTCCTTGAAATTGTCTCTTATAAACTTTTTTCCAACTAATCTAATTTATCTTTCCATGATCTTTGACTTCCCCCACAAAAATTTCTTTTGGGTCTTTGCTATATGATTGCATATGCCTTTGGGGAAAAAAAAAAAAAAAAAAAAAAAAAACACGACATAGGATAGGTGGGACCTGAAGTCAAGACAAACTTTAACATAACTTCATTTCCTGCATAAGAGAGAAAAGGATTTTTTCAAGCATTTGTTTGGTTTTCCGTTCTCTCATATAAGTAATTAAATATGTTTTCCTTTGTTTTGCCAATATTGTGAGGCAAGACCAAGATAGGAGAATGGCTTGTTAACACATTTAATACCAATGGCTTTTGAGATGATTTTCTGAAGTCTTTGATGCATACGAAGACTGAAAAAGAGTTCAGATTTAGAGAAATTGACCTTTTTCCCGGATACCTCCCCATAATGCCTCGAAGCTTCCATGATCATTTGCTTTTGATATGTAGGAATCATTTGCAAAAAATAGAAGGGTAATAGCAGGGCACTGCCTATTTAGTTGAATACCAAAGATTTTTCCTGGCTCATACATATTCTGGAGGGTTAAAGACAATACAATTGAACAAATTAATAATCAATACGAAGACAGTGTGCCTCCTTGCCTCAAGCCTCTTGATGGGAGGAATTGCTTATCCGGGCTTTTGTTCACAAGAATCTAGTAGGGCACAGTAGAAATACACATCATGATTCATTCTATGAATCTGTCCCCAAAACCCATTTTTTCCATGACTTTTTTAATAAAGCTCCATTCAATCTTGTCGTGAGTTTTGTTCATATCTAATTTAATTGCCTTGAGACATTGCTTTTGTCTTATTATTCCTAGAGAATATGTAACTACAGGATTTTTCAAAATTATAGGAGAGGTTTTTGTTAAAATGAAACTCCAGGAGAGGATTGTATAATTGTCAGAAACCACAGGGGAGTAAGTTTATTTTAAAATGAAATTTTAATTTTGCATTGAATGTTTTCTTATTTTAGTAGACAAAAAATACCCTTAACATTCAATCTTAAAAGAACAAAAGGGCATTTCAGTGAAATGCATTTAATGTTTATTTATAAAGAAAGCAAGACAATGTATTCTAATTTAGCAAAAGAGACAATGGTTTGCAATATTTGGTAGCAGCGATTTTAAAGGAGCGGTAGACATTATTCACAAATTGGTTTGAAGAAAACAGTGGCAAACGTTCTAAAATTGAAGACTGGAATTGACTCCAAAACTTTGAAGTATTAGTTTATTCTGGTTGCAAAACTTATTGTGTGCAACGGGGAAAATTGTTGGTTTCGGATTCGCAGTAAGAGCAAGAACGGTCATCTTTGTAACATTTGATGTATCAGCAAGAGAGGCAACCGTCAATCCTCCTGGACAAACATTAGAAGGGGTTTGAGAAGCTCAAGAGATTTGTAGTGAAAATGAGGAGGAAATAATGATGAACAAGGTCATGTTGAAGATTGAATGTGGTGGGTATTATTATTATTATTATTATAAATTTCTTAAACCACTTTATCATTATTTAGTTAATTGACCAAATATATTTTTATTATTTGAAAATTGAAGTGCTCTTACTATTTCTGACAATTGAGTACTACTTTCCTTAATATGCATCACGTGACAATTGAGTACTACATTCTCGTGCAAGAAGCTTCCTTCCCGAAAAATCAATGATAGAATGTTTCTTGCCATCACGAAAAATCCTGAAACCCCCGCATATACAAGTTTCACATTCAGTGAAGCAACAAACTGCCAGTGTGGTGTTATGGGAACCAAAACGGTCTCGGCGATCTTCGGCGAGGTCGGCATAGTATTTCAAGCGGTTCCGATGGCGTGGCGTCAGGTCCTGACGGACATTCGTGAACAAAGGTGGACGAGGGGCGGCGGTGGAGTCGATGGACATTCGTGAGTAGCGGTTCTGAACAGAGCGGTGGTGACAACGAAGCCTTGTAGTTGTTCCGAACAGAACAATGACGGACATTGTTCTGCTCTCTCTCTCTCTCTCTCCCCCCCCCCCCCTTCCTGGTTCAACCTTGCAGCGGTGACAACAAAGCCTCACCATTCCTGTCTACTAATTGGTAAATTTGGTTTCAGCATTGTTCATCATCGAACACTCTCTCTCTCTCTCTCTCTCCTTCCTAGTTCAACCTTGCGGCGGTGACAAATCTGATACTCAGTTTATTATCTGAAGCAGCGAGATTTTGTACCTCCTCGCAAATCAGATTTTTGGCATAGTTCATCAAACACTGTTCGTCCATCGTCCCCAACCTCTTGCCTGATACCCTGTTCATTATCTCCATTAATGTTGAACCAGAGGTGACAAGGTTCTCCACCTCACCCAAGCATTGAACCAGCACTCTTAATTGTGCAGCAATTGTCGTCACCTGCAACTGGTCCTTCATCAGCAACACTGTGTTTCATGTAATAAGCGTCATTTTTCCTTTGTCGGCAACCTACAATTGGTCCTAAAACGTTGAAGTCAACCTCTGTTCATACCCACAATCAACATTTTGGGTTTTGGACCTAGTTCAACTTGGGTGTTCATCAATTGCCCTATCCATGAACTAAATAAATTCAAACAATATTTAATGCCATGTAGTTCATTAGCATAGGCTCACCCAAACATAAGAATATCATTTATGAACAATATATAGATGATTAAGCCTTAGTCCACACCTCTTCCAAATTTGACCCCTTTAAAATTGCCATTAAACATCCAAAAAAAGGTTAGACAAATAGGAGATAGTGGACAACCTTGCCTTAGTCCATGTTGGGGATGTATTCAATTGTAAGGCATCCCAATCAAAACCATTTGCATAGAGGAATAGGCTATGCAATGATTAATTAGTTCACAAAATGGGCAAGAAGCCACGTAACTTCAAACATTCTAAAACAAAGCCCCTCTCCTTGCAATCATAATTCATAAGCAAGGAAATCCATACACCACCCTTTCATTCTTTTAATGGAATTAATGACTTCTAAAGCAATGATCCTACTAACTGTAATATGCCAGCCTAGAGTAAATGCATTTTGCATGGGGATGAGGCAAAAGATAATTGCACAAAGTCTGAAGGTAATGATATTTGTGATAATTGTTGGAGGTTACATGCATGGCTATATTTGTAATGCTGATAAATTTTGGGGACTTGTATGTATTTATGGGAGGAAGAAGAGTATGCATGTAATTCTAATATAATTTGTTCTTTTGCCTATTTAAGCCATTAGTTGTGTGGGATGAGAATGAGAGAGTGAATGAGGACATTTTGATGTGAGTCTGTAGAGAGGTAAGTTTTAATTTTTTCTTCTCATAGTGTATGTTTTCCCTATCTTCCCTGAAGTAGAGTTTTGATCTCCTTAGGTAACATGGGGTTTTGATTTTCTTTATTTAGTTTGCTTTCCCATTGGCCAGCTCCAGTAGAGTTTTGATCTCATTAGGTGACATGGGATTTTGATTACCTTTATCTGGTTGTCTTTCCGATTGTCCAACTTCGACCTTAGAATTTTGATCTCCTCAAGTGACATGAGATTTTGATTCTCTTCATCTAGTTGGCTTTCACTCTAATCTTGGAGTTTTGATCTCCTCATGTAACATTGGATTTTGATTCTCTTTTTCTAGTTGGCTTCCCGATTGGTTAACTTTGATCATGGAGTTTTGATCTCCTTAGGTGACATAGGATTTTGATTCTCTTTATCTAGTTAGCTTTCTAATTAGCCAACTCAAGTTGGCCTTTTCCTAGCCAACTCCATTTTGCTTCATTTTGGTGATTATGAGATTATGACTTGGTTATACCCTAACTTTTTTACACGAGTTCCCCACCTCAAGTTTGAGGAAGGTGTAAAGATATGTATTGTATTTGTTTTTTTTTTTTTCAGTGTAGGTGTTGGAGGTTATAGGAGTATATTTGTAATGTTAGAGGTTATATGGGTAAATTTATAATATTGGGGACCTGCATGTATTTATGGAATGAAGAGGACTTGTGTGTAATTTTGATATAATTTGGTATTTTGCTTATTTAAGCCATTGGTTGTGTGAGATAAGAGTGTGTGTGTGTGTGTGAGAGAGAGAGAGAGAAGACATTTTGTTGAGCCTATGGAGAGATCAATCTTGTATCTCTTCTTCTCATTGTGGATGTTTTCCCTCTCTCCCGCGGATGTAAGCTACCAAGCCGAACCATGTTAAATCTTTATGCTTTCTCTCTTTCTTCTTTCTTCCATTTATTTTTCTTCTTTGTTTACTATTTTCTTTCCAAATCCTTGACAATAATAATATGCTAGCCTAGGGTAAATGCATTTTGCATAGGGGTGAAGGGGCAAGAGATAATCAATGAAACCTATAGGTAATAATTCTTACGATAATCTTAAATAAATTGGACTAATGCTTATATACTATAGTTCCAACATTTATGATAGAATAAAAAGGAGATTCCGTTTGGGCCTAGAGCTTCCATGGGCCTTATATAAAATAGAGCATCATGAATCTCTTCCTTTGATGGGATTGTCATACGTATAGAATTTTCCTCTTCAATAATTTGGCTAGGTAGTATATGGGTAGGAAATGAGGATGGATAAGGATTTGTAGAAGAGAATAAATTAGAAAAATAATTTTTGATAACACCTTAAATCACGTGGAAGTTGTTTGTCCTATTTCTATATAGACTGCACAACCAGGTAATAATGTTCTTGTACCACCATCTAGAAGCGAAGGAGTAATAAAATCTATGGAGAAGTACGGACAGACCCAATGCAGATTTCTGATTTCCACTACAGAGCTATAAACATTCAAAAGGTCAAAAACCCACACTCTATGCACCCATACCCGCCCGTGATTTGGCATCAATTCCGAAATGGCATCTACCCCGAATATACTTTGAGCTTATAAATTCTGACCCTGGGTTGAACCATCATTCTCCATAAAATCTAATGTTCTTATGTCCTTTTTGTCAACCAATGTCACTTTAAGCGTTGCTTCCAATGAAAGTTCCCCTAATTCCAATAGACAATCCAATTGTGCTAGCAAAAATCACTCATCTCCAATATTTGCATTAGTATGAGTAATATTTTGGATTTCCATAACGTGATTATTAATAAGTTTGATACTCTCACTTAACATGCCAATGGTGTCTTTGATATTTAAGTGATTTCACTTTCTTAAAATCTCTCTAAATTCCTCTACTTTGTCAAATAAAAGTAGGGGTATAAATTGAATAAGTTAATAAGTACTAAACCAAGCCCATAAGTAGACATAGGTCCAAGGCCAAAACCTATGTTTTTCAACTCAAACCTTGCCTCAAAGTTAAATCCAACACAACTTAGGATGGGTTTGAGTGGTTTGGTTAGGCGTAACTGAGTTGAGATTTGAAAGTCTTCACACTAAGGGTGGTCATTTTTACTCTGGCCTAGCCTATAATATATGTATATATTATTATATGCATTATATTTTATATTGTAAGAAATATAAAATATATTTTGTACATATATAATATATCATGTTGAAGTCTATTATTCGATGTTGAAGTCACTATGGCAGGAGTTGGATTTTATGGAAACATTTGCATGGGAAAGCACGAAAGATGCTGAAATTTTCAGAAAATTTGTGGAAAGAAACTGGGTGTTTGAGTTCCTTACAAGACTCAATCCTAAATTTGATATTACAAGGCAAAATATCTTGGCTAAGGATGATGTGTCACTTGCACAGGCATACTCTATGGTGAGCAGTGAAAAGTGCAGGCGACAGGTACAGCTACAGACCCCACCTCCTCTAGAATATTTTGCACATGCTAGAATAAAATCAAAGGGGCTGAATGAGAAAAAGGAAGTGATATGTGAATACTACAAGAAGCCAAAATATACTAAGGATTCTGGTTGGAAGCTTCATCAAGATCTTCTTCCTGAGAAGTTCCGGAACAACAACAACTCTAAGAAGGGTGGTAAGTTTAGAAAACCCAAGAATGCAAATGTTGCCATAGTGTCTAAATGTGAAGAAAAATCTGTTGTGGAATGGTTGGCAGCAGTGAAGGCAGAATTTGAGAGATATGGGAAATTTATAAATCGGTTGGAGTCTACTGTTGTATCTTCCTCCTCAGGCACCCCCTCTACATCCTCTTTTGCCTATTCAGGTATTCGTGCTTCTGCAAATCATGATACAATCCCAAGTAATCATAGAATTCCTTAGATTATAGATTCTGGTGCATCAGACCATATGACTAGCTTACCCAACCTCTTTTGCTCATACCAACTCCTCTCAGGTAGAGAGAAGATTTCTCTTGCCGATGGGTCTCTTGCTCCCATATCTGACAAGGGGAATATTAAAGCCTCTAATTCACTTGTTTTATCCTCTGTCCTTCATATTCCCAAACTTAGCACTGGCGTTCTATCTGTTAGTAGTTTAACCAAATCATTGCTGCAACATAACTTTCTTTCATACTTATTGTGTTTTTCAGGACCTGAAGTCTCAGAGGACGATTGGGAGTGGCCATGAGGTGAATGGGATTTACTTGCTGGATGTCTCTGATCAAAGTCCCGGATTACCGAGTGGAGTTGCTTTGGAGTCTGTTTTATCAGAGTCAGTTAATAGAGTCATGATATGTCATTTCATATTTGGTCATTTGTCTTTTTTTAGCTTTGAGTCATTTGTTTCTAGAAATGTTTAAGGGAATATCCCTATCGAGTCTTCATTGTGAGTCATATGAACTTGTTAAACATTGTAGACAATCTTTTTTAGTGAGTAATAAAATATCTATTTCTCCTTTCCATATTGTGCACTCTGATGTGTGGGGGCCATATCATTTACCTACTATGGGGGGCTACAAATATTTCATTCTTTTCATTGATGATTTTTCTCGTTATACATGGATTTACCTTCTAAATTCTTGGGTTGAAGTACCAAATATTGTACAAAAGTTTCATGAACTTATTCTTACCTAGTTTAACACTTGGATCAAAATATTCTAATATGATAATGCAAAGGAATATTTTTAGAAGCGTCTCTCCTCCTACTTTGATACCTTTGGAGTTATCCATTAGAGTTTCTGTTCCTACACTCCTCAATAAAATGAAGTGGCGGAAAGGAAAAAAAGACAAGTGGTTGAGGTTGCAAGGAGCCTTTTTTTTGCTTCCCATGTTCTTATTAAATTTTGGGGTGATGTTGTTCTTATAACTACATACTTGATAAATCGAATGCCTTCTCAGGTTCTGGGGTTTAAAACTCCCTTTAGCTTGCTTTTTCCAAATGAAGATCTATTTTCTCTTCCTCTCCGAGTGTTTGGGTGCACTTGCTATGTCCATGTTCACAGTCATCAAAGTCATAAGTTTGAGCCTAAAGCACACAAATGTGTCTTTTTGGGATATGCCTCAACACAGAAAGGGTACTGCTGTTTTGATCCAATTCGTGGCACTCGCTTTATTTCTACATATGTCACATTTGCAGAGTTAGTCCCTTTCTTTGGTACTTCTCTTGAGGGGGAGCATTCAGATGAGTAGTTTACATTGTCATCATTTATTCCTCTTCCAATTCCCATTGAATCTTCCATAGAGTCTACTCTAGTTGAGTCATCTATCCCTGCTCCCTCTCCTCCTACTACTCATCCCCCTTCTTTTTTTTCCTATCCTATTATCCAGAGGTGGTACCAGAGACATACAAGTTGTTTCCATGCCTTCAGATGTGCCTCTTGCTCCTTCCATCACTACTGAGATAACAAGTCAGCCCTCTTCTACCACTTCGGATACCTTCCCTGACCTTGATCTCCCTATTGCCCTTCGCAAAGGCAAATAAAAATGCACAACTCATTGTATTTCCAAACACCTGTCCTACAGCCTCCTTTCCCCTTCCTACTATTCCTTCATTGCCTCTGTTTCCACACATGTAACTCCCCAGTCTGTCCCATATGCCTTGTCCAAACCAGGATGGAGAGATGCTATGATGACTTAACTAAATGCTTTGCATTAGAACAATACCTAGAAAATTGTGGATTTGCCTGAGGGAAAGGAACCGGTTGGCTGTAAGTGGGTGTTCACTATTAAGTATCATTTTGATGGTATTATTGAGATATATAAGTCCCATTTGGTTGCTAAAGGATATACTCAGATGTATGGTATTGACTAATTAGAAACTTTTGCCCCAATAGTCAAGATGATTTCAGTTCGGGTTTTGCTATCTTTAGCTACTACTTTTGACTGGCCTTTTCATCAGTTTGATGTAAAGAATGTCTTTTTAAATGGGGACCTAAATAAAGAATTTTATATGTCTTTACCTCCAGAGGTGTATGGGAAGGAGATGCAAGGAAAGGTATGTAAAGTAAAAAAGTCTTTTTATGGCCTTAAGCAGTCTCCTAGAGCCTGGTTTGACAGATTTCAGGCTGCTCTTGTTACTTTTGGATACACACAGACTTAGTCAGATCATACTTTGTTTGTTAAGAGGAGAGATTCCTTAGTGACCTCCTGATTGTCTATGTTGATGATATTGTGGTTACAGGAAATGATACGCAGTAAGCTGTTCATCTCAAGAGTTTTCTTAACACTAAGTTTGAAATTAAATACTTGGGAGAACTCAGATATTTATTGGGAATTGAAGTTGCCAGATCTAAGGATAGTATCTTCATTTCTCAACGGAAGTATGTTCTTGATCTCCTTGTAGAGACTGGAAAACTGGGGGGTCGACCTATTGATCTAAATCATAAGTTGTTAGCGATTGAAGGTGAACTGTTGCCTGATAAGGGGGTGTTCTAGAGACTGGTTGGGAAGTTACTTTACCTTTGCATAACTCGGCCAGATATCTCCTATACAGTTAGTTTAATCAGCTAGTTTATGCATTCTTCCATAGATACACATTTAACAACTACTGAGAGAGTTCTGTGTTATCTAAAAGGGACTCCAGGGAAAGGCATCTTGTTTTTTAAGCATGGACATATGAAGCTGAAAGCATACACTGATGCTGACTGGGCCGGATGTATTAATGATAAGAGGTCTGCTTCAAGTTACTGTGTTATGGTAGCAAGGAACATTGTATCGTGGAGGAGTAAGAAATAGTCTGTAGTGGCAAGATCTTCAGCTGAAGCGGAATACAGGGCAATGGCACATGGAGTTTCTGAACTTCTGTGGTTGATATCACTTTTAGATGAATTGGGTATAGACTGTAAGAAGCCAATGATGTTATATTGTGACAACCAGGCTGCTATCAACATTGCACACAATCATGTTCAACATGACAGAACTAAACACATTGAGGTTGACATGCATTTTATATGAGAGAGAGTTGCCTCATGAGAAGTCTACCTACCATTTGTTGCTTCTGAAAAACAATTGGCTGTTATTTTGACAAAAGGTGTTCCTAAAGGAAAGGTGGTTCATTATATAAGCTAGCTAGGCATGATGGATATCTATGCTCAGCTTGAGGGGGAGTGTAGAGAGACTGGGCCAAATGGGCCCTAGCCCATTAGTGTCTTTCTTATTAGTTATTTCATGCTATGTTTTCTTATTGGGCCTTTTCTTTATGGACCTTTAGTTCTTTTTATGTTTTTCTAAGTTTAGTGCTGATGTGGACGCCTACTTAAGGGCCTCCTTGTAATTTATGTAACTTAAGTATGTTTTATAAAAGATAAGAGTAGGGGAAAGAGGAGACATTCGAACTCCTCATTTCTTTCTCCTTTCTTCTCCAATCTTCCTCCTTCTTCTTGTTGTCTCCTTCTTCTTCTCTGATTTCTTTTACTTTATTCTTAAATATTCTATTGATTTTATTAGTTTTGAATCACATCTAGGGGGACCCATGGCATGTGGGGCACTTGTAGGGCACACTTGGTGAGGAGCCCATCCAAACTCTTGCCATGTCAGCACGCCTTTCCTTTTTGTGCTAATATTTATCTATTTTGTGATTTTTTAATCTTTTGTTTTTTAAATTGAACAAATAACTCAGTTAGTCAATCAACTTTAAGACCTTAATTAAGACTTTCATCTCTCCTCATTAACTCACCATTATTCCCTTCTCTCTCTCATTAACTCCTTTAATTATCTCTTGTCATTAATCATTCCATTAACTATCTCTCCTCTAATAACTCACTCCACTAATTATCTCTCCTTTCAATTACTCCATTCAATTGTTTAAAATTCATACTCCTTTTCCTTTTTTATTTTTATTTTATTCTCTAATCTAATAAACTAAAAGCAAGTTGCTTAGGGGAGATCATTTCACTTTGATTTAGGCCTGGGCTCGTATCAAACCCACAAATTTCAAGGCCAAGCTTGGGCCTAATGCTTCAAGGCCATCGTGGGCCCAACCTAGACCATAAACAAATAACAAGTTAAAAATTAGTTAATAAAATTATCATAAATAGTTAAATCACCTAAAAATAAAGAGAGAGGGAGAGAGAGAGAGAGAGAGGGAGAGAGAGAGAGAGAGAGGATTCTAAGACATAGGTGCCACCCCTTCCATCATTAACCTATTTTAGCATATTTCTATAGGCCTCTTCCATTATTAGCGTATTGTATTCCAAAGAGAGAATTTTACTTTCATACAAATTCTCTTTATTTGTTTCATATTTAATTGGTTAATTGTTAGAAAATTATAATTTGAAATATAATAACTAAAATTAATAAAAATTACTTAAGTTTATAAAAATATTAAATTTTAACATTTTTTATCTAACAACTAAAAATTAAAATACATTTGAATTCTATTTAAAAATAACTAATATTAATAGGATAACAAAAATTAATAAGAAAAAGTAAAAAAATTATTAAAAGTATTAAAACAAAGCATTTGCATCCCATATAGAAATGAACTAAAATAATAAAACTAATAATAACATAATTAGAAATGTTATAAAACTCTTACTTAGAGATGACTATTACTTAGTCCAACCTAGCTAGACTTACAAATTTCCAAGGTTAAGCAACTATTTTTTTTCTAAGTTAGGTCTAGTTTGAATCTGCACCAAGCTCACACACAATACAGGTAATAGGATTATAAATGGATCGGACTAAGATCAGGTTAAATTGCATCCACATTTGATTATGAAATATCTAGATGTGCATCCACATTCAATTGTTATGTTGGACCTTGGATTGTATTCAGATTTAATCCAAACCATTTTATTATGTTAAAAATGACCAAAAATAGAAAATAATTATTTTGAAAGTATATATGTATAATAAATGTATATAAATATAAAATATTAAATTTGTCAATTATAAACTTTATATAATTATACATAATAACTATATGTATACATAAAATGATATTTTTATTAGACGTGGATTTTAATTGGATCGGATGGGGTTAAATCCATATCTGATTTGATTATTAACAATGCAAGTTCTAACATCCAAATCTGGGTTCATTAGATTCGGAGTTGAATCTGGTATCATACTTTCAGAGTCCATGGACAACCTTAGCGGGCAAGGCTCAAGCTAAGAAACCCCTAAGCTCAACCTAAAAGTTATATACATATATATGTTAAATATTATTATACAATATTTAGATAGAAAAATATATATTAATATATAAATAGAACTTTTTATATACTTTTTTATAATAGAAATTTTAATTGTAAAAAATATAATTAACATGGGCAAGTGTGTCCCTGTCAAGGTTCAAAGTATCAGAAATGCAAGGTGTATCGAAAAACAATTTTAAGAGATGTATCGGGATATGCTTTGGATACATATGGATATGGACGAAAAATCAAGATACACATAAATATGGTAAAAAATTCAAATAAGTCTTAAAAATATATTACTAACTATATTTACATATTTTATATGATTGTAAATAAGTCATTTAAATGTAAAAAACCATAATTTAATGATTTATATAAAGTGTGACATATCGGGACACAATTAGTAACCATTGAAAAATGATGGAATAACTAAAATATAAAAAACAAAAATAAAATAAAATGTGAATGCCAATTTTCAAAAATCAATATAATTAATCTTAATATTTATTAGTATATAAATTTTAATAATTAATTATAGCATTTATTAATAAAAACTTGTCACTCATTAAGAAAAGTGAAAATTTACTTAAAATTAAAAATACATATAATCATAGCAAATAAATATGTGTGGCTCGTTGGTAAACTTGTGGTTGTTAAAATCAAGTGACCAAGGTTCAAATCTTGCTATATCTAAAATTTGAAGATTTTACACTAACAAAGCAAAATTAATGAGAGAATTTGAAGCAGGGGCTAAAATTCAAATTTAAATTTAAAATTGCCTTGTAGTAATTGGCTAATTAATGAAAGAGAAATTAGACTTAAATAAAAATCTGGTATGTTGTAATAATAGTTAAAAAGAAACCTTGTTGGAACAATACGAATCGGCCCATATGAACCAATATGTTGCAATATTTTGAACCTTGGTCCCTGTCCTATTAATACATTATAAAAATCTGGCTTGAGATATTTTATTTTTTTGGTTAATTGGGATACATGATGGGGGTAGCCCATCCCCCATAGCTCCTTTGGCTTCAATATCTAAAAATAGTTAAAAAAACCTAAAAAAATGTATGCACGGGTTGTATTTGGTTTGGTTCCATCCAATTACGAATGTCATATTGCTCTTAGGGGTGCAACTTGGGTGGGTTGAGGGTCAATCCAACCTATTCCAAAGGCTTAAACCTCAAGCTTAGGCTTAGATTAATTCAATTATGACTACAACCTAATTTTATATATTTACTAATATTTAAGTATTTTAAATATTTATGTAATATTTATAGAAAATTTGTAACATTAAATTATTAATAAATTAAAATAAATAAAATAGAACAATAATAGATAATATGAAAAAATAATTATTTTATTAAGTAATTAGTAGCAATTTACTATTTTTGTTAAAAATTATTAACATAATTATCCAAACTGCTAAACTACTAAATTATTTATGTGACAAATTACTAAAATAAAGATTAATTATTTTAAATAACATTGAATTCCTTATGATAGTTATCAGTTTCAATTGTTTCACTTTCTTTTGACAAATCTTGTGCATTGCACAAGTCTCCATTAATAATATAGATATTAGTTATAGATAAAGGGTTATTTGGAGGTATCTAAAAGCTATGTCCTCATATCCTAAAAGCCTGAAGATGAGATGTTTTAGACATTAACAACAAAGTGAGGGGATGTTTCAAATAAGATCCATTTGGGAGACTTTAGTGCTGATTTATGCCTAGAATGTGCTGCTTTTAAGAAACTATGTACCAAAAATAGCTTCATGGAAAGTTTATTTTTCAGCGTAAGCACATGTTTGGCTTTCCATGTTTTTCACCAAATATGGCTTGAAGGCTTTTTTTTTTTAGGCTTGTATGCTTCAGGCTTTCTCCACCGAGACAGACCTTAGAAGTAGCAAATAATTTCCTTATAAGGTTTTATTTGGTTTGGTAGATTTATTTCTCTCTTATTTTTCTTAAACTATCTTTACGGTTTAGCTAATTGATTAACTATACAATCTTATGCTACTCCTATTGTTTCAAACAATTACTATGATCATTAAATCATAACGAAAAGGATGAAAATGTCCATTTTGCCCTTAAATCCTTCTCTCCCCATCCTTGCCGGTGAATTGTTCATCTTCTACAACCCTTCGACACACCAATAGAGTGGTAGCGAAAACACTTTGACAACAGTGATTGATACTCGGCCATAGCGGCCCTAATCGATTTCTCTTTCATATCTTCGGTGATTACTCACTATTTTGGGTTTCTTTTTTTCTTGTCCTCTCTCGTACCTATGTTGGTTCTCAAGCTTGATAGCTTCTTTAAAGCATCCATCTCACCTCCTCCCACAATCACTTGTTATGACCACCGTTCAGCCATCCAACATTTCCGACAAAACTCCCCATCATCGATTCTCCACTGATTTTCAAAGGTAAATAGCTATTGGCTAGGGTGGTGATGGGAAGGAGGGGGTAGATAGCGAAGATTCTAAAACAGGGCTATTTGAAGTCGTCAACGGTGTTTGATAGCGAAAATTCCGGTGAGCTCGTCTGATAGCGTAGCAGCTACTCGAGGTCGTCACCGACCCACATGGGTCCTGTCCTGTCCTCTCCGATCAACATCAACCTCATCTGGTGCAAGTGGGCTCCGAAGCTCCTCATCGAAGACTTCCTCCACTCCATCTCTACCAACCATCGGGATACCCCTTCGCCATCTGTCTCTAATTGGTTCGATTTTAGTTTGGTATTTTTGAAAAATCGAAGGAGTGGTTTAATTTTCGGTTATCATAGAAAAAAATTAACGGTTAACCAAACGGATGGTATATAATTATATTTATATTTTATATATATTTTTTAAATATATGTCACATATTTTCTATATATTATATATAAATATATACATATATTATATTTATAATTATCTATTTATAAATATTATATATATTATGCTTTTATAATATATTATATATCATTTATTATTTATAATATAATATTATATATATATATATATATATATATTTAAATAATATATATTATGAATATAAAAAACCGAAAAACTGAAGAACCGAATCGGTCAAAAACCGAAATCGAAATATATTTATAATATATTATATATCATTTATTATTTATAATATAATATTATATATATATTTAAATAATATATATTATGAATATAAAAAACCGAAAAACTAAAGAATCGAATCGGTCAAAAACCGAAATCGAAATATATTTATAATATATTATATATCAGTTCGATTTGGTTTAGAAAATTTAAAAAACTGGTAAGATCTGTTTAATTTGCAAAATAACTGAACCATGAACACCCCTAATGATTGAATTATGACAGAACTCTAATAATAAAGAAATAATTAATTAATCAATTATTAGAAAACTTGAGGGTAATTTAAGATAATAATTAAACCTTAACGATACAATTTATAATTAACTAAACAGTATACAGTAGGGATAATTTAAGAAATTTGAAAAAAAAGTGAATGGCGCAAGTTTGCTGAGCAGAAAAATTCTTCAGAGTTGAAAAACAGACGATCCGGACCATCATTAATTTTTACGGAAAAGACGGACAGGTCCAATGCAGATTTCTGACTCGCCCGTGAATTGGAGCTGCTTCCGAGGTTAGTTTGTTCTCTTCTCTCTCTCACTCGAAGTTGGAGCTTCCGAGGTTTTAGGGTTTTAGCTCGATGAGTGAATCTGGGAACAAATTCTGGGTTCTGTTGATCCAGATTGTTTTCTAAATTTCTTCGTAGTTCTTTCTTTTATGGCGCTTGGATTTTGCACCCGTTATGCTCTAAGTAGATCTTCGAAGCTCTTCCGGTTTCCACAGTGGCGATTTGCTTCAGTGCGCCTACTGTCAACTTCAAAGCTCTTCAGTAGTGGTAAGTCTGGAGCTTAAAGAAGGCTCTGTTTTCTTTCCTCATTTTATTTTTTATTTCAGATTCTGTTAGAAGCAATTATGCTATTTCTGAAACTTTCCTGTTGGAAACAGCTCGAGACATAGAGAAAAGCATCTACACAATTCTCACAATTCATCGTTGGGAATCCCTGAATCACATGGACTATAAATTGGCTTCGCTTAGAACTGTTCATGGAAAGCTGGCCTTAAAGTTCCTTAATTGGGTTATCCGGCAACCGGGTTTGGAATTCGATCACCTCACCCACATATTCTGCATCACAACTCACGTACTTGTCAAAGCCAGAATGTATGGACCAGCAAAGCTGATTTTGCGACATCTTTCTGAAATGGGTATTGGGGGAGATTCTGTATTTTCTGCTCTTATGCGGACATACTCGCTTTGCAACTCGAATCCTTCGGTTTTTGACCTTCTAATTAGAATTTATGTACGTCGAGGAATGTTAAAAGATGCAGTTGAGACATTTCGGTTGATGGGTGCTCGAGGTTTCAAGCCGTCTGTTTATACTTGTAATAGTGTGCTAGCTGCCATTGTGGAAGAGAGTAGAGTGGGGTTAGTATGGTTCTTCTTTAAGGAGATGTTGACCAGGAAAATTTGTCCTAATGTCGTTACCTTTAATGTACTGTTGAATTTTCTCTGTGCAGAAGGGAAGCTCAAGAGAGCTAGTTATCTCTTGAGGAAGATGGAAGAGACTGGTTATAACCCAACAATAGTTAGTTATAATACTTTGCTCAATTGGTATTGCAAGAAGGGCAGATACAAAGCAGCTTCTGGGCTTATTGATCACATGGGTTGTAAAGGCATTGAAGTCGATGTATGTACTTATAACTTATTTATTGACAGCTTATGTAAAAACAATAGGAGTGCGAAAGCTTATTTACTGTTGAAAAAGATGAGGAAGAAAAGAATATCTCCAAATGAAGTCACTTACAACACTCTTGTTAAAGGATTTTGTAAAGAAGGGAAGATTGCAATAGCTATCCGGGTGTTTGATGAGATGTTGACTTTTAATCTTGCACCAAATTGCATTACATATAATTCTTTGATTGATGGGTATTGCCAACAAGGGGGTTTAGAAGAAGCATTGAGACTTTTGAGTGAAATGGAAGCTTTGGGATTAAGACCTAATTGGGTTACTTATGGTATACTTATGAATGGGTTTTGCATGGCTTCTCGAATGGATTTAGCAAGAAATCTTCTTGAGAGGATGGGGAGAAGTGGGATTTTTATTGGCCATATCACATACACAATGTTAATAGATGGATACTGCAAAATTGGACAGCTTGGTGAAGCCTTAGAATTGCTTGATAAAATGCTACATGGTGGTGTTAATCCTGATGTTGTCAGTTATTCAGTGCTTATTAATGGATTCTGCAAAGCAGGAATGATTAAAAATGCAAAGGGGATTCTTTGCAAGATGCATAAGACTGGAGTTATGCCCAACCATGTCACATATTCTACATTAATCTACAGCTTGTGCAAGCAGGGAAATGTTATGGAAGCAATGAAGGCCTATGTAAGTATGAACCATGGGGGCTATGATGCAGACCTTATGACCTGTAACATGTTGGTTGCTTCTCTCTGTGAATGTGGGATGTTGGAAGAGGCAAATATCTTCATGCAACACATTGGTAGGATGGGCATACTTCCTAATTCAATCACCTTTAACTGCATTATAAATGGCTATGGAAGTATAGGTGATGGATTAAGAGCATTTTCATTGTTTGATGACATGATTAAGTTGGGTCATCATCCAAGTCCTTTCACGTATGGAAGCTTATTAAAAGGACTCTTCATTGGTGGTAACTTAGAAGAGGCAAGGAAATTTTTGCATAAACTCCAGTATGTTCCTTGTGCTGTGAATAGTTTTGTCTATAACACATTACTGTCTGAAGCATGTAAAGCTGGAAGGTTGGAGGAGGCAGTGTTTCTATATGATGATATGGTTAGAAAAGATATAGTTCCAGATGTTTATACATTTACTATTCTTCTCAATGGTCTTTGTAGGAAGAACAAGACGCTAACTGCAATTATTTTATTTGGGAAAATGAAGGAAAGGGAAACTTTACTACCAAACCGGGTCATGTACACTTGTATGATTCATGGTCTTTTCAAGGAAGGCCTACCAAAAGTTGCTTCCTATATGTATGAAGAGATGTTGGGGAAAGGTTTATACCCAGATACAGTTATGCTAAATGTGATGCTAGATGGATACTCAAGAATGGGGCAGGTGTATAAAGTGGAGAGTTTTATTTCTGCAGTAAATAACCAAAGTCTGTGTTGTAATTTGATTTCATATAACATTCTCTTACATGCATATTCCAAGAGGCAGCTCTTGTTCAGATGCTTTAAAGTGTACAACACCATGATTAGAAGAGGATTTTTGCCAGATAATGTAACATACCATTCCTTAGTTCTTGTACTTTGCAAGTCTGGCATACAGGATGTTGGGGTTAAATTTTTAGAAAAGATGGTAATGGAAGGTATAATTCCAGACTGCTTTACATTTAACATGCTTATTTCCAAATACAGTGAAAATGGTGAAATGGGGAAAATTTTTTATCTGGTTAACTGTATGAGAAGGTTAGGTGTGTCAATGGATAGGGATACCTACATCACAATTATTAATGGACTCAATAGAAAATATTATTTTCGGGAATCACATATTCTTCTGCATGAAATGCTTGGCAAAGGGTTTCTTCCCACCCATAAACATTACATTGCTTTGATTAAGGGGATGTGCAAGGTGGGTGATATAAAGAGAGCATTCAAATTTAAAGATGAGATGCAGATGCTAGGTTTAGCATCTTGCAAAATTGCTGAGAGTGCTCTTGTTAGAGGGCTCCTACAGTGCGGAAAGACTGAGGAAGCAATGCTGGTTCTTGATTGGATGCTTCGGACGGGTTTGGTTCCAACTAGTTCTACTTTTACTACTATAATGCATAATCTCTTTAAAGAAGCTAAGCCCATTGAAGCTTTGAAGTTGAGGGATCTGATGGAATGTTATGGGGTAAAACTTGATATTGTTGCTTACAATGTTTTCATTTCAGGTCTCTGTGCTTGTGGCAACGTTGCCACTGCCTTTGAACTATATGATGAGATGAAAAAAATTGGTATTTGGCCTAATACTACTACTTATACTGTACTTATCCGTGCCATTGTTAAGGAAAATAATCCTGTTAAGGGTGAAACATTATTGCTTGATATACAAGAAAGGGGATTCATTCCTCAATATGGAAATACTAGAGATTTGCATCAGAGATTGGTTGATACTCTGAAAAGGTTAAATTTATTACAGCAAAGGAAGAGGAAACAATGACGTAGGATGAGTGGGAAAAACTGGAGTGCTAAATTATAGTGCTGGCTTTTAAGAAGTAAAAGTTCAATTGGCTGGTGATTCTGGGATGTGGTTCATTATTAAGTAATCTTGTTAGGTGTTCACTGCATGCAATGTTGACACTTTGAATCTGTTCTTTTTGCTATCCATGTTGGATCATATCCAGATTCCACCCATGATTTTGCATAGAAGTGGCTCATCATCCCCATGCAAGAGAATTACCTGAACATTAAACCCAGTCCCAATGGTGGTAAGAATTCTAGTTTTCCTTTCTGTCGAAGTTGTAAGTTGATTAATACTATCTTTGATAAGATTTCTTAACTCTAAACTTATGGCTTTCAGGAAGAAACATGTTTACAGCTGGATAAGCCAAAATGGCTGTATACTGTACCATGTAAGTTTGCTTGTTGGCCTTGTTTGTGCTTTAATTACTTCTTGAAATATCAAGTTACCTTCCAACTCATCATGAAGAAAACTGGTTTCCAATCAGAAGTTGGATAAAGTGTCATTTGAGGTATCTATTTTGCACAAACTATATTCTATATCATGCTCTCTTGTAGAGTGGTTTGCATGACCTGTGCACTATTCTTGCTTATGATGAGTTTTGAGGATTAATTGTTACTTTTAGATGTTGTCAATAGTATGCTTGTTAAACTTGATGTGCGGAGTCCATATTCTCCTCCCCATTCCCTCGCAGCAGAGATGGCGAGATATCATTTGAATTTTTATCAATTCCTCTTGAATCTCCTTCTTCTCCATTTTCCTGCCAAAAACTTTGCAATCAGGTCATGTGTGTGATGCTCTGTCAGTGGATCCATGGTCTCGATACTGTTCACAAACAGAAGAAAAATTCTCTCATCAGGGATGCAACCTCCTTTCTCAGTGTTGCAACTCATGTGAATTTTTGTTTCTTGCTGCCTAAATCAAGAACAAGTGTTAAAAGTGAAAATTGCCAAACCAGTGGTTGCAGTTAGAAAAGGAGTGGGGATGGAGGGAAGAAACACAGGAGATTTCATACCAGCTTCCAGATGGAGAGAAGAACTTGCGATAGAAGTGAAAAAATTGCTGTTGGAACAAAGAAAGAGTAGGGGACAAATTTTGTTGAAGATAAGAAGGAAAAGTGACCATTTTTCTACTAGATTTTTGGCTTTGACAACCCCTGAACTTCGCGGAAAGGCCAATTTCGACCTTAAAGAATTTTGAGGGCCATTTCAGACCTCAAACTAAGTTGAAAAGGCCACCGGTAGCCCAAAAAACACACGGTGTTAGTGATGCCGTTCACAATCTGTTAAATAATGAATAAAATAATAAGAAATGCTGATGTGGCATTATTCAACTAAAAAAAATGAAAAATTACAAGTGGGTCCCACTAAATAAAATAAACTATTTAATATATAAATTAATAAATGTTAAAAATAATATATATTTGGGTCCCACTTGAAATTTCCTCTTTTAAGAGAAAAATAATAAGTGGATCCCACTTGAAAATTTCTCCTTTAAGAGGAAAATAATAGGTGGTCCCCCCCACACACCCCCCCCCTCTCTCTCTCTCTCTCTTCTTCTTCTTCTTGTTCTTGTTCTTCTTCGTCTTCCTTGGCGCCATGTTCATGTTCATTGTCGTTTCTTGGTGAGCAGAGGACGTTTGCAGCAGTGGTTCCTCTGCTCGCATTCTGCTTCTTTGGAATTTTTGTGTTCCTATGCAATTGGATTTCGTAGACATGGGATTGCATTTCAAGCAAATCAGAGCCTAGACATAGGATTGCACTCACTGAATATGATCGATGCCATGCTTTCAGAAGGCCAAATAAACGGAATAAAAACATTGGAGAGAGTCCTCCCTACAATAGCCATTTTACACATTCCTTTTCAGCAGCAAACTTTTTCTATAAGAAAGATGTTGACACAAGCCATTCACTTGTTCTCTGCCTTCTTGGATTGCCTATGGCTTTCAACCTTCTTCCTTGCAGCTTCAAATTCTTTTTCGGTGGGTTCTGGATGTGATTCACTGCCATTATATTTTGCCATCAATGATGAGAACATGGAAACAAATTGCTCTTTCCTTTGACTTCGTCGTTGAGAAATAACTGCAAGCAACTTTGACTCAGACTCTTTGTTTGATTTTTTTCTTTGTTTTAGAGGATCAGTAGGTGGCTCTGTTTCAACTACTTGCTTTGCCCATTTCTGGTAGGCTTTGGTTGCATTAAGCTCTCCTGCAGCTATAGTCTCATCAAGAATATCCTTGAACTTGTGTGAATCCAGTTCAGGATCTGAACAGAGCATCGAACAGAAAAGCATGTTCATATTTGCCCTTGTACTTCTGAAAAAGATCCTTCAAATCATTCTTCTCTGAACCAGACCCTTGGTAATTTGTTTCAAGCTCTTCGATATTAGCTTCCATAACCTTTTTGTACATTGTTCTGAAATAGTCGTGCAGATTTTGAGCCACTTCCCCCGCAAGCTCAGCATCATCAATACAACCAGTTTGATCATATGGTGCCTTTTTCTTGTCATCTCCAATAATGGATATCGCCTTCTCTAGTGCGAGCAGAGGAGCCACCACTGCAAGTGTCCTCTGCTCGCCCAGAAATGACAATGAACATGGCGTCGAGTAAAGAAGAAGAAGAGAGAAAGTGGGACCTACCTATTATTTTCCTCTTAGAAGAGAAATTTTCAAGTGGAACCCACCTATAGTTTCAAGTGGGACCCACTTATAATTTCAAGTGGTGCCCACCTATTATTTTCAACATTATTAATTTATACATTAAATGCTTTTTTTTTTAATTTAGTGAGACCCACTTGTAATTTTTCATTTTTTTTAGTTGAATAGTGCCACATTAGCATTTCTTATTATTTTATTCATTATTTAATAGATTGTGAATGACGTTACTAACACTCTGTGTTTTTGGGCTAAAGATGGCCTTTTCAATTTAGTTTGAGGTCTAAAATGGCCCTCTAAATTCTTTAAGGTCGAAACTGGCCTATTTGCAAAGTTCAAGGGTTGTTAGAGCCAAAAATCCTTTTTCTACTGGGTGAAGCTATACAGTGGTTGAAAGGCTTCATCAATGGAGTACTGTACTCTATGAGGGTGGAAGGATGGAAAGGTGTTTTGGAAATTCCAAGAAGGAAGTATTTGGTGGAGTTGAAGAGGAACCGAAAAAGGGTTGGTTTGTGGTGGTATCTGAATTTTTTGGACACAACAGTAAACAGCTAATCTGTTTACCCAAAGGAAAGCAAGGGATGGAAGCTAGTTGCAGAGAAGCTACAGAGTTTTTCTTTTTGTTGTGTATTTATCTATGTATGGTCTGCAGGGGTATTATTGTCCTTTTATGTTATTTTTATTAGTTGTACTGTCGCCCTAGTATTTATACTAATAGAGGTGCCGCCAGCCATGCTTTTTTGGCTCTCATTCTTTCTTCTCTCTTCTCTCCCTCTTCTCTTCTCTACTCTCTCTTTTAACCTCGATAATATGGTATCATAGCAGGTGGGGTCCTGAAAAGCAGATCGAGATTTTATCTTTTCCCTTTTTTCTTGTTCTCTTGGATTGAAAGATATCTACAGATTACAGATCTGATCTGAGAAAACCGTAGGGCTCCATCCTTTTCCTTTTTTTTTTAATTTTTTCTTCTTGGTCGTGTGCCAAGAAAACTCAGAAATCTAAATTAGATGCTGTGAAGGAGATTAGAAATCTCCTGTGGATTGTAGGATCCTTCTGTAACAAGGAAAGTATACTTAGTAGGTCTCATATGACCTTTTAGTGTGGTGAACACTGTGGACTGGTGCTGTGAAGCTTTTGTGGGGTCTGTTTTTGGTACAGTACTGTGTTTGTACAGACCTGGAAGTACTCAGATCAGTGTTGGGAAGGTGCTGTTTGGCGTACAGTAATTTTTTCTGGGGATCCATTGTGAACCGAAGCAGCTAGGGTGCAGTTCCAATGGCCTCTGAAGACAGTGTTACTTCTGGTGTTACATCTGGACAAAGAGGACTGAACAGTAACATTGACCATGTGAATTTTCCAATGTCCATTACCTCCCTTGATGGTAGTAATTATCTCGCATGGTCCAGAGAGATGAAGTTATATATTACAGCTAGGGGGAAGATCGGTTACATAAGTGGAACAGTAAAAGAACTGAAGAATGGCACTACTGAATATGATAGGTGGAATCAGGAGAACTGCTTAATCATGTCTTGGCTTCTCTCTACCATGTTACCATCGATCAAGCAGAATTTTGTGTGGGCAGAGACAGCATATGAGATTTGGGAGTAGGCAAAATCCACATACTCTGAACAGAGGCATTATGCTAGAATCTATCAGCTGCAACCTGCAAGCAGAGTCTTCTAGATGCAAAGAGGGGAAACGGAGTTTATCAGCCTACCATTCTGCCCTTTCCTCCATTTGGACGGAACTTGACTACTATTAGAGAATTGAATGGGAGAGTGGTAAAGATGCTAAAGCCTATAAAGCCCTAGTTTTCAGCAGTGTGTGTTTTGCCTTTTTACTATGGCTGAATTTAGTGTATGAACCTACTAGGGTTCAAATATTAGGTAGTAAGGATCTCCCTTCCATCAATGAAGTGTATGCCTTAGGAGGAATGCAATGAATAATTCAGAGGGGGAGTAGATTGCTCTAGCTGCAAGGAGTGTCATGAATACCACTAAGAAAGGGGATTTCCAAAAGAAAGGGGATGGGAAAGATAAATTATGGTGCACTCACTGTCAGCAACCTAGACATACATGTGAAAGTTGTTGGAACTTAGTTGGAAAACCAAGTGGTCTCAAGAACTGAGTAAGAAATCAGCACTGGAACAGAACAAGAAACCAAATCCTTAGTATCAGGGTCGTTCCTCTAGTTAGAAGAAGTCTGTCTCTACCAATGTGGCTTTTCAGGAGCAAACAACTAGTTCTTCTATGAACACATCTCAAGAGTATTATTCTGGTTCAGATCCTAAGGAAGACTTCTTCAATGCCTTCCGTGACCATTTGGAACCATATGTGGTAGGGCCCTTCGACAGATGGATTCTGGGTCCACCCCCTCGACTTCCTTCGTGTCTACATCAGGCAACACTACCTTGGATTTCCATGTTTCCTCTCAGACTTCGGAATCACCATGGATTATCAATTCTGGAGCTCCCAACCATATGACTAGTAAGTCCTCTTTGTTTCAGTCCTATATCCTTCTTTCTGGCAAAGAAAAGGTGAGACTTGCTAATGGTTCTTTCTCTTCCATAGTTAGTTGATGAGCTATCTCTCAATCGTTTGGCTTTGCTCTTCTAGATGTGTTTCATGTTCCTAATTTACCTATTAACTTGTCATCTATTAGTAGCATTACCCGTTCCTTAAATTGTTCAGTTACCTTTTTGCCTCATTCTTGTGTGTTTTAGGATCTGGCCTCTAGGAGGATGATTAGAAGAGGAAACTTGGCAGATGGTCTCTGCGTGCTAGAGAATAAAGCTGGTCTTGTGGCTATAGGTTCTATGAGCCAATCCCTTGTGAGTAGTGCCTACTTGTGGCACAATCGTCTTGATCGTTTGTCTTTTGAGTGTTTGAAAATTTTGCTTCCCAAATTGTTTAAGTCCATGTCAATTTCTGAGTTATAGTGTCAAACATGTCAGTTAAGTAAGCATTGTAGAAGCTCCTTTCCAATGAGAAATAAAAGATTGGATTTTCCTTTTCACATTGTGTATTTTGATGTGTGGGGTCCTGTTACTATCCCCTCTGAGATTGGCTATAAATATTTTATCACATTTATTGATGACTATTTCTGCTACACATGGATTTATCCAATGTGTTCAAGAGAAGAAGTACCAAAGGTTGTGCAAGATTTTCACCTAGTTTTAGACTGAAATACAATTCTTTGAGTCTAACAATGCAAAAGAGTATTTTCATAGTGACTTGACAGAATTTTTTACTTCTTGTGGTACTCTTCATTGAAGTTCATGTGCAAGAACCCCCCCAACAAAATAGTGTTGCAAAAAGGAAGAACCGACATTTGCTTTAAGTTGCTCGGGGCATGTTATCACATGCATGTTCCCAAGCGTTTTTGGATGGATGTTGTTTTGTCTACAACATATGTTATCAATCGTATGCCTTCCCGGCTGTTATCAAACCTTTTTCCCATAAGTATTATATTTCTATGGATGTATCCGTTTTTGAATCTGAACCCTTCTTTCAAGGAGAGAGTAATGTTGAGGAGAAACCGACTTAAGTTTTGCTTCCTCCTCATCTTGATCCTCCTCCCTTTCATGTCTTTCTCCGTCGTCGCAAGGATCAACAATGTTCAAGAGTTGTGGAACAGCTTGAAGCTGTGCAACCAATACCATCGAACTCTCCGGGGGTAGATCTATTGCAATCAGGTACCATTTACCCAAAAGGGCCTTATTAACCGTTTTGAGATTTCTGATGCCAAGGCCTCCAAATTTTCTAGGTTCGCACATCAGTCATGACTCATTAACTCCATAGGTACTTGGAAAATGACTTCTCTCGAATGTGAATGCATGCATAAGTTCATTGCGTTTGCATATAATTTTGGATCTGAACCTGGTACACCATTTAAAACCTCAATGCACCTACTAAGTGGATATGGGTCAGGTAGTGGAACTAATGGCAAACTCTTTTCATGATCTTTATTCATATGGTACGTTGACTCCATAGTAAATGCCATGCAAGCTTCACCATAAGCCTTCAAATTGTTGACTAATGTTTTTGACCTTTTGGGGTAATGACTTTGTCTAGGGATATTGGTCTCTTCCCTCTATTGGAAATATTTGTGCATCTGATGTAAGCATGGGATTTGAAGAATCCAACCTAGTATACTTAGTTTGGTATTTACCAGAATCCAATAAAAAGTTACTACTCTCTGCATCAGGGGTATCTTTATCTTCTTCCCTAGAAGATCTTGCACGAATAGTAATTTTAGTGGTGTCACAAAAAATTTTGCAAAGCTCATCCCACAAGGGAAATCCTGTTTGTAAATTTTTTTGCAATGAGATGATCTTGCATGGATGGATGTAATTGGATAAATTATATACTTAAATTACTAATACTTTAAAAAGATTGAATCATAAAATACATATGACTCACTCTTATGTAGGCCTCCCATACATCATCATATGCCAAAGTGATCTTCCTAGATGGATCCATACTAAAACCTGTTTGCTTGCATGCATTCTTGAACTTTTATACACACTTCATAGTTTTTGAATTTTGTTTTTCAGTTGCATATCTGTATACTTGCACCCTATCTTCCTATTGAAATCCCTTTGAACTTCTTTCCAACCAATAGAGGTAAACGTAGTAGTCTAATTATTACCCTTTTTGCACTGCTCTACCATCAATTCAACAAATATCCTCTCCTCCTTTCTTGACCATTTGGCATTATCTTTTGTATCTCTAGATGTACTATAAGGCACGTTAAAGTGATGGGGTTGATTGGTACCTATTCATCTCGGGCCTAACTGGCCAAGTGGGAGATGATGGTAGAGTGGCCATAGGCCCTCATTTAATCCTCAACATGTTGGAATATCCAATGGCCATGTGACAAGCCACATGTTGATGGTTATCTCCATGCAACACTCTCACACACAATCATTCATTTTAAATAGTTACCTATTTATTTATTTTTTATAAAAAGCATTTTCATGCATGGAGATACCAATGCTGTTGGATTATTTGGATCCATATTCCAGCTCTTATTGGATCAATGGATATCCATTTGACCCGGTGTAGACTGGATGACCAAGTGGTTAGATCCTTGGTCAACATGAGACACTTGTCTCAAATCTGATGGAGCATGAATTCTAATGTTAAGGAACACTTATCTCAATTGGTTATTCTGGTAACTGTTTGTTCCTAATGTCAAGGAACTTAACGTTGGAGAAGCAACTATATAAGGGATCACTCCCAAGTGCTTCAACAACATGACATAAGTTCTTTACTGAGAAAGGAAAAATATCCTCTCAGCCTCAGCTCTGATCAGATTAAGCAGTTCTCTCTTACACTTTGTTTGAGAGGTTGGTGTCTCGGATCCTATACTGTGCAGCTGCTATTATTCTCCTTGCATGCAGGTTCGACACATAGAGATCTCAGCCGTTCGCTTCTGCATATACTTGGATCATCAATTAATGCAAGGGCTCGGGTGTTGGGTGGAGGCACTTGCATCAATGCTAGCTTCTACACAAGAGCAAGCTCCAGGTATCATATATATGTTTCTTCTTTCTTTAATTATAATCATATGTACGCAATAGATTAATAATTAATTTGTTTTGAACTCCTTTAGTAATTAGTGGGGTTTGAACTCAAGGCATTATTTCTTTTGGTTACCAGCAGAGAACTAGAGGTTTCTACTCAACTTTCTACATCTATTCTGGGTATTCAATTCTCTGAGGGTTGTGTTAAGAACTTCTTCCGTGTTCAGTGCATATATGAACATGTAGATACATTCATCTTTGTATGTGTAGCTTTAGGCGAACATGTAAAGAGTTCTGTTTTTATAGGATATATCATATATGTGTAGGTGGAAAGCAATTATTCAATCTTGTAGGATTTATAAAGGCACAAAAGATAAGCCCGGTTCATAATTCCTGAATCTTGATAAAATGCTGGATTAAGGCACCAACATTTTCATGATCAAAGGATTCAAAAGTTTTCTTGGTTCATCAGACAGCTACTAGTGTTGGATACTAAGTAAAGTTAAGGAGAGTTGTTTATAAGAAAATACAATCTGGAATCTGGATGATGAGTGAGAACTGCCAAGTATTGGGCAACGATACTAGACCTTTAAATCTTTACCCAATTTTAGTTCGACTCCAACTAACTACATGAATCCTGTTTTGCAGAGTTGGTTAGTTCTAGATTTGGTGTCAGGTTGAATAAATAAATTATAGGGAAGAACTGTTGCTCTTTTGTTGGGATCATTCTACAGTTTGTGGTCTTACTTTGTTTTTTTCCCTTGGCATTTCACTCAATTTGAATGGCAAAGAGAAAGGCTATTTTTGGATTCTCTGATGCAGAATACCATTTTTTTTTTGTCTTGGCTTTTTATTATGTGTAATTTTTAAGCAACTAGTTAAATTTCATTTGGTTAAACAGATCTTTCAACTAAAACTATGAGCGTATTTTTGCTTTCTAAAAAGGGCAGCCCCAGTGTACGAGGCTTTTTCTAATGCAGGGTCTGGGGAGGGACAGGTGTATGCAGCCTTACCCCTGCACATATAGAGAGGCTGTTTCCATGATTTGAACCCTGGTCACCCAGGTTGCAATGGAGTAACCCAACCAAAGGCCTACCCTCTGGAAGAGAGAAAAGTAGTTCTGGTTTTAGCATTTATTATAGTCTTTGACAACGGTACTGTTTCTCAGTAGTTACATGGATGTTGTAATGGATTCTATGTAAAGGATTTACTTTCTATAATCCTTCATGTTCTTAACAATTCAAATGCTAGGAAATGATTTATGAAGTACTCCTTCCCCTTAAAACTCAAACCGATGGTGAGAACTTAAGGCCTCATACAAAGATTCAACAAGAAAAAAGTTATTGTCTTTGTTGTTATAGACTTGTTAACATGTTTTAATTTCTTGATTTTCTTCCTTCTACCCTATTGGGTCTTTTGCTCTTATTTATTCTTAATTTTGCATATACTTAGGTGAGCCTCTAATATATAAAATCTGGAGATGGTTCAAGGATGAACCTCCTTCCCTCTATGTTAAGAACAGACTAGAGCTTTTGCTGCATTACTGGTTGACATTTTTTTAGTAAACGGAAAAAAAGTATTGTAGTACTGTAAGGAGGGTGAGGAATCCTTAGAATTTACAAACAAGTATGACTATAATATCCACATGACATATACAACATGTTCAAAAAATGATGGAGCTCTACTGATTCTGGAAACAATCAAAAGGAGCTCTCATGAATTGGTGTTGTACTTTGGCCCATCTCAACAAGGTCTATCATTTTTTTTCCATTTAATTTTTACCCAACTTTCTGATTATAGGTGACTTATCTAAAAATTTCCTGTGTGAATAAGAACAAGATTGTATTCCTTCCAAACTGAGCCTGTAGAATTCCCATGTTTCATTGTTCCAGACATTTATGCAAAAAACACGGTATTTTCCTTGATTGTATATGTTGTGTTTCCTTCCATGGCTTGAGCCCTAATGGCTAAAATTCATGGCAGGCTGGAGAGTTCTCTTCTCGCATTCAGCAGCTAGCTAGCTAGCTGTGGTTCTGCTGCCAACCAGGACTTGGTCGGTTCAAAATTTTGGATGAGTTGATCATTGACCTGTTGCTGAAGAAGGCATCTTAATATATGAATCAACTGTGCCAAGTGAAGCTAGGCAATGTGCTGAGGTGTTCCATATGTGCCTTCACTATGGTCCATGGAGATTTTTTATTCCTTCTTCCCCAATGACATCCAACTAATTTTCCCTAGTTCTGTTTTTTCCCATTCTTTGTTATTCTTCTTTGATAGAGAACTGCATATCTGGCTGTACTTGAAAAGCCCCAACCATGTAATTTTGGTGTATGCTGCTTATTGGAAGTAATTTAGACTCGCATTTCATTTTGTAATTGTGATTTTGAAGGTCAAAGGATTGACATGATCTTATAAGCATTGGCATTTTAAACTCTCCTCTGCTATTTGTTATTTGTGAAAATTCAATGGTTCATTAAATAACCAGAACTAGTTTGATTTTCATAAAGAAAACAAAAAATTATGACAACAGACTTAAATGCCCCAAATTTAAGCCCAAAATAGTGGCAGATGGTGTTTTCTTCTATCGTTCTAGAGGAAAAACTTGAATTAGGCTCAATTTGGGTTTAAAAGAAGAGGCAGCATGGTTTATTTCCAAAACTTTTAGGGGCATTTAAGACTTTATGACATGGTTATCAAATCCATGTCCAAAGGGTAAAATTGGAAAGAGATGAAAAAAATAACAATTTACCCAGTACAGTGGGTGTTGCAAAAGAATGGGAAAATAAGAAACATCATTTATCTGGGCAAATCAAACAAAAAAAGAACATGGGTAAATGTGATTCCGAAAAAGAACATGGCCTTAGAAAAGAATTTGGCCTTGAAATAATTAGGCCAACAACTAGCTTAAGATAGGACCCGCCAGAGGGCTTTAAGTCTATAGAGTTTACACAGATCCTCTAGACTTCTTAGACAAAGGTCTCCTTTTAAAGATTTGTAGGCATTATGCCAAGATACCTAGTACTAGTAGTGTTTGCTTTCCTCCTCATAACCCGTCCAAAGAAAATGACTAATTTTCTTCTCAAGGGTTCTCATAATACTTTTGGGAATGCCAAAATCCATAAGTAGATATGTAGAGGCATAAAATAAAGGGCATGCTTTAGTAGAATAATTAGAGCTCCAGCTGAGAGAAAAATTTCCTTTCGAGATTCAAATTTAAAATAATTTTTCTTAAGGCTGCGTTTGGGAACGATGCAAATGGAGTGTCAATCCCGGTTCAGGGTAAATTTGCACTCTAGTTCATTTTTGCATGTGTTTGGCAATATTATATTTATGCATTGACAAATGATAGATCAATGCATATTTACATTGATAATAAGATGTAAAAGTACATCAATAAAAATGAAGTAAATTTGCATTCAAGTGGGTTTTTGATAAAAAAAAACATATGCTTTATTGTAATTCATGTTTGCATCCATTACAGTTAAAAGTTTGTTTCGTAAGAAGGCAAATTTGTCAGTGCAAGACTAACCCAACTTTACATGAACCATTTTATACTCTACATATTTGCATTCACACTTATTCGTATTGTTTCCAAACACAGCCTAACAAATCATCAAACATATAATGTCTTGCATTGCCTTTATGAATTAGAACACCCAAATATCTACAAGGAAGTGATTGTTTGCTAAAAACCAAAGCCATCCAAATCATTTTACATCAAGTATTAGACACCTTGGATGAGGTATACAAGTAACTTTTGAATTTATTTATTCTTTGACCAGACCTAGCTTCATAACCACCACATTCAATTCACTCTATTTAAGTCTTGTTTTTTTTTAATAAAATGAAAAAAAAAATATTACAAAATGAATAATCTAGCCAAGCAATAGGGGTGCAAATGGATCATATCATGATCCAATCCAATATATATATATATATATATATATATATATATATATATATATATATATATATATATGTGTGTGTGTGTGTGTGTGTGTGTGTGTGTGTGTGTTGTTTATCTATTTATAAATATATTATTTATATTGCATTTTTTTGTAAATTTATTGTATTGTTTTTATATAAAATGTATATATATGGTGAAAATAGTTAAAAAGGTACTTGTATTTTTTGTTTTTCTTTATTTAAATTGTTATATTTTAATTTTAATTAAATTGGAACGGATCATATACAAATATATAACTTCCTCATTGGATTCATATTCAAATCCATATTTATGAGATGCAATCAGATCTGCTATTAATAGTATTCGGTCATATTTGAATATACCTTGATTCAAATTCGATAAAATCCGTTTGTATCCATACCAAGTAGGTAGGCTTGTCAATGATATCTAAAACTTCACAACTCAATCCAATTATCACATATTTGGATGAGATATTTATATAATCATATTTGGATTTTGCAATCTAAATCCGATTAATAATAATAAATATAAATTATATAAACAAAAAAAAAACATACAAGTTTATAAAAAAATTGGATATATTATTACTATCATTATCATCATTTATAATTGACACATGCAAAGCATGTGCATGCTTACTAGTATGTATATATATAATGTATAATATATTAAATAAATTATATATATAGAGAGAGAGAGAGACTATGCATATAATATTTAATATATATTATACATAAATATTTATTTTTTATTTATTATAATCAGGTCTATTGGGTGAAACCCGATTGTCCCGAGAACCGATCAATTTGGTTCCGGGTCCAAAAAAATTACAGACCCTATCGGGTTTGGGTCCTCAACATTTCATATTGGGTCGGTTCTGGTTCTGACCCATACCCGACCCTTGACAGCCCTAGTCATAGCTTAGAGTAATCAGTGTCCCTCGTGATCATACCTTATTGTGCTTGAAGAGAAAACTAGATCTTACCTTACTTCATCCTTTGAGATCAATCCTCGCTTTTTTTTGCCTTGTGAATATATGTTGGTTTTTCAATGTATTTTAGTGTATAAATTTATATATAAAAAAAAAAGTGTTTTAGTGTAGAAGATTTAATAGCTTGTGAGTTATGGCTTTTTGAAATGTTTAAGTTGTGTATTAAAAAGTATGATTGAGGCATTGGGCCTTTGGAATTTTTATTGACTAAAATACCCCTAATTTTGAATTTGGGCATTCTTTACTAATATGATCAAATTAAAAAAATGTAATTTTTATACTACTATTTTGTTCATTCAATTCCCTTCCATTAAGTCCCATGTATAAGGTACATTAATTAAAGTTGTAAATAATGATTTTAATAGTATGATAACCTATATTTTTAAATCAACCCATAAACGAAACCACTTTTCATCTAGGTAGTAGGTAAGTAGTTCAACCATTTCAGTCAAATGAGTAAACCCATGATACTAAAATTAAACAACAAAAATTTAAAAATACAAATATATTAAAATATAAAAAATAAAGATAATCTGTAAAAAATTTAGGGTAGTCTATATTGTTATATATTTGTCATATATTGAACATAAGTATGATGTTATTCTTCTAGATTAAATAGAAATATACTAAAAGGACAAAAAAATAAGTATATACAATAGAAACACCCAAATAGAGCAAACAAAAACCCAAGCCATACGATGACAACCAAAAAAAAAATAAGTATGATAATATAAAATTTAAAATGACATGAGATGAAAACCATTTTTTGTGTCTATGTGGTGGGTCAACAATTTAACCATTAACTCTTTAAAAATAAAAAATACAAAAGAAAATATACAGAACAATTTTGGGCACATCCCTAATATTATATATTAATTACATTAAACAAAAAGAAGTATGATAAACAGTATTTGCTTTTATTAACGGTGAAAATGAAATACAAAATTCAATTGTCATAGTCAAATGGGTCAGCCAATAATGTAATAATTACACAATAAAAATACACAAAGTTTTAGAAGATATATAAAAATGTAGAAAATTTTGGCATATCTTTGATATTATATTCTCAATGTATTGAAAAAAAATGTAATAAGTAAGAATCAGTTTTATCAATGCTGGAAATGAAATACAAAAATTAGGAAAAAAATATAATTGAAGTATAATTCATGATCCCATTAATCGGGTCAAGGTCATTAACCATTGGATAAGCCCAATGTTCTAAAGATCAATTGCAATTGCATTTCCCTCACAAATAAATAAGTTAACTTGTGATATCATAAAATAATTAATGAAGCATAAAATATAAAAAAGTATAAACTTGTAGAAAATTTAATCATGTATTAAATATTATATATTCTTCATATCTATGGTGCCAAAACAGTATGAAACTAGAGTTGTGACCACCATCCCCAGTAAATTTTGATGGATACCACATGATTGGTGGCATACAAGTAAACCAATGAGTAACTCCAATAAGGGAAAATGAGATAAAGTAGATTACTGAAATTGTTTGGTCATGTGCATAGAAAACTATATATAACATTTTTTCGGGAAAAAAAAAACAATTTAATGTTGAAGGGGATAAAATTTGAAGATGGATATGGTACTAAATAGAATTGAATGCTGAAAGATGATTCATGTAGTCAATACCATATAATTGGGAAAATGATAAACATTGACCATGTGATTGGTTGTCACTTCTATGGTACCAGCTGAACTATGCTTTGATTACTTATCATTGTGCACACTTACTAGTAATAATTGAAGTGTTGAATTGAATGTCTTTTCTTTTTGTCTGTTAAAATAATTATCAAAACTTCCAATAAGATGGCAGCCAGCCCAACTTTCAAGTTCAACTTCAGCTATTGGAGGAGTTAATAACACTACTTATTTACCAAGGTCAATTAGAAAATGAATGAGAGTGATAGAGGAAACAATTATAGAGGGGTTACGCATGGATTTGGTGAGTGAGTTGTTCATTTCTTAGAATCACATGGGTCATTCAACTATTTCACAAGTATAAAAAAATACAAATGGTATACGAAAATACATACATAGAATTTGTAGAGAATTTTTTTGATGCATCTATCTAATATCATATATTTATCATACTAAAAAATGCAGGTATTATAAATAAAAATATCTTTCTACCAATGAAAGGAATAACTTAAAATAATAAAAAAATAATAATATTTCATGTGAAAAGTGAACTTCAGGCATGTACATACGAAACATGCATTGGCTAGGGGTGATTATGAGCCGGGCCAGGCTGGGCTTGACACTTATGCCAGGGGATCTAGTCCAGGCTTGAGTCCTAGTTTCAACTTTCAGGCCTATGATTTCAAATATATTATAAGAATAAAAATATAAAATAATATATTTTATTTTTTATCATCATCATCCAAGCTTTACCCCAACTATAAACTATATTTTGTTTTGTTATAATACCCATTTTAAATGCCTTCACTCAAGGTCAAATGTTAGATTTAAAAGTTTAAAATTATGAATATATATATATATATATAATTAGATTTTTAAAATAATCGTACTTCTTTACCAGACCCAAAAATTTCCAGTCTGATGTGGGACCACTACGGCTCAGTCAAATCTGAACACAAAGCCATAGCCCTGGCCTGAAAGTTTTGGGGTGGGATGAAAATGATTACAAACAGTGTACAAAAAGTCTTACAGCTGGTCCCAAACCCAAATAAAGGGTAAGGGTTACGTCAAAGTGGTAACCAATACCAATATTTGTTTTTTCCAATTTTTTCATGTTTGAACAGCAGAATGGAGAGACATAATTCATGTAGCCAACTCCATATAGGGACAAGGCTTATGTGACGAGAATGCTGAATTATATGAATGAATTTGTCATCATGTCCTAATTCGTTTTATTGGGGGTAAATCTCTAAAAGTATTCCTGAATTTTTTAACAATTGGCTAGATCCTTCCTGATGTTAATGTCCATTAGTGTTCCATCATAAGGGAAATGAATGAAGCCTTGGGGTGTGTCAATTGATCTATGAACTATTTGGGGATGCCCTTAGGTGATAATCCGAATAAAGAAAGTTTTTGGAACCCTATAATTGATATATTTCAGAAGAAGTTAGCCGCTTTGAAGAATAACTATTTATCTCTAGGTGGCAAAATCACATTGATTAAATCTACATTGACAAGTTTGCATGTGTATTACTTGTGAGCTTTTAGAGTCCCACTAAAAATAATTAGAGTATTGGAAAAGTTGTCGAGAAACTTCTTGTGAGAATCAGGGGATGAAAAGAATAATTATATGGTAAATTGGGATTTGGTCTCTAAAAGTAGGGCTGATGGAGGGTTAGGACTAAGTAATATTCGGAAGAAAAATGAGGCTTTGTTGGAGAAATGGTTGTGGAGGTTGGAAGGTGAGAGGGGGAAGCCGTGGATTAGAGTTATATTCGGTATTTATGGTCAAATAGAGGATGAATTGGATACAGGATCTTTGGCAAGGCCAATTGGAGATTCTCCTTGTAAATCTATTCATGACATTCTATATTCCTTTATACAATACATCAAGTATGGTCTTTGTTTTGGAAATCAGGTATAATTTTGGGAGCATATATGGGCCAGGTGATTTACCTTTGAAATACCAATTTCCTTATTCTTTTATCACTTTCCCGACATAAGGGAAAGTTTGTGTCTAGTTTTCTAGTTCCTTCTCAGTCCAACATTGGGTTTGATTGGGATATGGGGTTTAGGGGCTGCCTAAGGGATTGGGGAACTGAAAATGTAATGAATCTGATTCAAATACTAAATGGGGTGGTGTTGGATCCTTCTAAGAGGGATAGGAGACTGAGGACTCTAACTCCTTATGGGACATTCTTTTATGCTTACTTCTTTAATCCCCTTTTGCATTCTACCATTAATTTTGCACCAAAATTTCCATATAAGGAAGTTTGGGGTGAGCCGATTCCTTCAAGGGTTGGAATTTTTTGTTGGGAAGTCTTATTGGAAAGATATAATACATGTGATTTACTCCAAAGGAAAATGCCTTGTTGATGCTTATCTCCTTGTTGGTGTATTCTTTGTAAAGCTAATGGTGAAAACTCCTACCACTTATTAATTTCTTACCCTTTTGCTTTTGTTTATTTGGGATTGGTTTCTTTATCTTCTTGGTTACAAGTGGACCCCCTCGATCAAACATCAAAAGCTTGTTTATGTTTAGCTCATCATTCCTTATACGGCCAAAGAGAATGAGAAGGATTATGTGGAAATGCGTGCGGGCTGCTACTTGCAGGACTCTATAGGACGAAAGGAATTCCATTTTTTTTTTCTATATAAAAAGGAACGAAGTAAATAAGGTATTATTGAGGCCATAAGAGTTAGGGTGGTGCATTGGATAAAATTTGTACAACTATTTGATGATGTTTTTACGATTATATTGCTGAACAACTAGATGGAAGTGGCTAACTCTGCATCAGCTTGGTTTTCCACTGCTCATGTGTGGTTACCTCCTAGCAATGGATTTATAAAGCTAAATTTTGATGTAACAGTGAAAGTTAACTCAAGCCCTTTAGGTGTAGGGGTGTCTTCAATGACGAGGAGGGAAAGGTGATAGAAATGTATTTGTGCTCTATTGGGGTTGGGGACTCTTTTAGAGCTGAGAATCTGAGATATAACTGTTTCTGGATAATATTAGAAAGAATAAGGAACTGAATATACAAAAGTTAATTATTGAAGGGAACTCAATGGTGGTGTTAAGCCAGTTACAAAGGGGAAGCGGTTTTTGGAAGTTTGTTAATAAAATAATGGAAATCAAACGGCTAATTAGGGGGATGGACTAAATGGTGTGTTTGCAGGTGCTTTGACAAATCAGGGGTGGGAAATTGATTGATTGTACTAGGCTGTATTATGAAATTTTATTTTGCTCTCTTGTGGATAGTTAGGTATTTTTAACTATCTCGGGGTTGCTTTACCCAATTCTTATGAATTTAATGAAATTCCGCTATATATATATAATAACCAAAAAAATACTTAAATTTTTATTTTTCTTTTTAAAAATTTATTAATTTTTTATATAATTCAGATTGGAACAAAGCAAATTTGGATACCCAAGATCCTTGACATATTCATTTTCAAATCACCGTTTGTGATATCCGATCATATATTCAAACCAGATTGGATCTTTGATACGTGTTAGTGGATCGTGTTCTGTTATACCCTGATTTGAATCCGATCCAATCCATTTGCATCCCTAAATAGAACGAGGACACATCTACGAGGATTCTCTTCTCTCTTATCATTCTACATTCCTTGCAAAGAACACCATACTACAAAATCTTAATTTCAAATTTTCATTTTGACGATTGACAATTTAAATGAGTGTGATGGGCAAGATAATACTTTCCATATTTCTTTTTAACACATACTAATAACATAGGAGGATTTAATTAATTATCTAAAATATCAGGGATATTTCAATGCATTTTTTTTATAATAAAAATAGGGGGGGGGGGGAGCAATATTAAAGTGAAGGTTGGCTAGCAATTCATTGTGGACGATTCCACATTGGTGTCTCAATTATGTAATATATAAAACTAGTTTAAAGGGCACATGCTATGTGTATTAGCAAAAATATAAGCTTACATTATATAAATCAAATTTGACCTTTATGACATACATGCAAATCATGGCAAGTATCAATTTAATATGTCATTGCAATAGTTTGGATTTAACTTTTATGACCCATATAAAATCCAAGGTAAGTATCTATTTTATATAAATTATAATTCGTCACTTTATATTTTGGACTAGTGACACCTAGCCTTACAAATTTCACATGCAATAGAATAAGTCAACCTTTAGCACTCTATCAATTAACTTTAAAAAAATTCTCATGTGACTGTCAGACATCTTTTTAATACTTGTAAAGCCCTATATTGTCCTTATATAATTTTATGAATATATTTTATAGACATTGATAAAATGCAAAAAATAGGGAAGTAAAAGAAAATTAGAATTTGTAAAAAATATAGAAAATACAACAATACACATCAAATAGAAAAATACAATAGACTAATATAAGAAAATACAAAAAAAATGCAAGATATATCATGCTTTATCAATTAACATACATATTTTTGTTATTTTGGTATTTCAGGTGGATCTTTGTTGCAAATGGAAGTTAGTATGGACTATGGAGGGAGGTAAGTGTTACTGTCCCCAAAGTAAAAGGAGAAAATATGTCACTTAATAAACTTCCAAATGGAGGGCGCGTCATGCGTATACGGCGCATTTTAGTGCCCCCCGATAAACGAAGAAGGCAAGAATCTGAGAAAGGGCAAAAAAAAAAAAAAAAAAAAAATCGGGCCCTCCGATAAATTTTTATGTTTGTGCACTCCACAATTGAATTTTATTGTCCAACCGAGTTGGGAGAAAAGAAGCGACGGAAGGAGGTTGAGGAATCAGTAGACGTCCTTCTATTTGGTATTCACAGTCCCCGCGCTTCGCAAAATTGTTGAATAAAAGCAAAAAAATAATTGTGTTCAAAACCCTAAGAGTACTGGGGAAAACCTACATAGTGTTCTTTGGCTTCTGAGGAATTATATGTGATAGCGCATACATGGCCGGAGCTTCCCGAGAGCAAGCGCTCTCTCTTCTCGGTGCCGCGAAGAACCACGGTGATTTGGCAGTAAAACTCTCATCTTTGAAACAGGCGAAAGAGATTTTGTTATTCGGCGAACCGTCATTTGCAGCAGAATTCTTCCCATACCTCGTTGAGCTTCAGACATCGCCCGAAAGCTTGGTTAGAAAATGCCTCCTCGAGTAAGTTCGGTGTTCTAAGCTACGTCCTTTTCTTCACTCTTGTAGTTCTCTTAGTGTTTGCCATAAATTTGCAACTTCCACCATCATCTTCATCATCACTATCACCTCTTCTCGCTTATCTGCTTCTCTCCCTCTCTCCGTCTATCTGTACACCTCTATGATTGAACTGTATAGGTTGCATTATATGTTTTTATCTTTCAATAAGACATTACATGTTCGTCGAGTTACGCATAATGAGAGAAAAAAAAGAGGAAAAAATGGTTCAAGCAGGCGTCTTTGTGGTATATCCCACAATGGCTGCGAGGACTATTACAATAACAGGTGAAGGCGCGTTTAAAGGTCCTATATGAATATCGAAAACAATTTAAGGGCAAATACGAGGTGTTCTGGTAGTTGATTGATCCTATTGCAAGATGACTGTAGGGCATGGGCGGGGGCTAGGGCTAAACACATTGAGTGGCTTGGTGAGCATCAGCTTGCTGTTTTTTTTTAATTGTACTAGCCCTCCACTCGATACATGACATTCTAGGTGGTTCTTTTGTGGAAATCAAAGCATTGTGCACATTGGTGGATCACTTAATAATACCTAATGCTCAGGGAAAGGCCTTATTTGAGAAATAAATGAGGTAAAGATAGAGGAGGGAATGAGGGAGTGAGAGGGGGGATGGTATGGATAGTAAATAGGTAGGGAGAGATGAAAGATGCATAGGGATATAATAAGGTCTTGATTTCAATATGCAAGGTGCCAACCAGCGGGTTGGTAAGGGGATTTGTGTGGCTGAGGGGCATTCAGGGTGTGTGAGAGAGAGATATATTTTAAAGAAGGGGAGGAGGGTGTATATTGTAGGAGAGGAGGGAAGGGTGTCTGAAGGGGATAATGGGGAAATGGAAAATTCTACTCAGGAGATGGGTGTTCAAATTGTTGATTGAGAGGAGGGGGAGAAGAAGGTTAAATCTAGGAAAAGGTTGGAGGCTGAAATCCTTATGTCTTCAAGAATCAAGGTGGAAAAGACCTTGTAAAGAAGAGGGAAATTGGTGGACAAGAAGTTTGGGGGATAGGGAGTAGGGACTGTTGGAGATTCAATGAAGTGAAGAATTGTGAAGGACCTTCTGAGGAGAATTAAGCCATCAATGGTGTTGGCACATGAAACAAAATTGGAACTGGTTAATGATGTGTGGTTGAGGAGTATTTGGGGTTCCAGGAATAACAAATGTTTTTTTTAAACCATTGGTGGGTGCCTTGGGCGGTATTTTAGTTGCTTGGGAGGACAATCAAGTGGAGTGTGTGGATGAGCTATTAGGAAACTTGACAGTTACAGCAAGGTTCAAAAACAAAGAAGAATGGTTTTGAGTGGCGGTTAACTAATGTCTACGCCTCTACGGACCCACTTCATGCCGACATAGGGAGAATTTGTGGATGTAATTGTATGGTGTCAGCAGAATGTGTGAAGGGGCTTTGTGCTTAGCCGGTGTCTTTAATGTCACTCAGTTCTGTGTGGAAAAGAATGTGGGGCCTTCTAGAGTCGCAGGAAGCATGAGATTGTTGATGAGTGTGCTTAGAGATATCCAGTTGCAGAATTCACAATTAACTTTGTCTAACTTACAAGAAAATTCTGTCCATTGTAAACTGGATAGGTTTTTTGTTACAACAGAATGGGAAGAACATTTTGGTTCAATTGTGGAAGACCTTGATTAGCCAATCTCTGATCATTGGCTGTTATTGATGCAATTGGATGAGATGTCTTCTGGTCCTACACCATTCCAGTTCAAAGACATGTGGGTAAAACATTCTGAATTTAAGGAAATTATTGAGGACCGATGGAAGGAAGGTCATATAGGGGGTTGGGCTCGTTTCCAATATATGCAAAAATTAAATGATCAAAGGAAAATTGTTGAAGATTTGGAATGCCCAAGCTTTTGGAAGAGTTAGGATAAACAGGTGGAATCATTGAGGCAAAGGGATTAGAGAATGAAACTAAAGGCTGAATTTGTTGGAGGCAAAAATCCAGGTGTAAGTGGCTAACGGAGGGGGATGGGAACTGTAAGTGTTCCACTCTATAGCAAATAGGAGAAGAAAGAACAATAAAATCTCTAGGATTGTGGTGAATGGGGAGGAAACGCTGAATTAGGGTGGCATTGAATCCATTTTAACTTCACATTTCATGGCCTTGTGGCCCTTGTATGCACCTGAATGTCCAGTGAGGCCTGTGTTGGAAGGAATGGACTATGAAAGGGTTCTAGTGGATTTGATAGCAAAAGTTGAGGAACCTTTCTCATTCAATGAGATCAAGAGGGCAACGGTATTGGGAATGAGTGGTGATAAGGCCCCTAGGCCAGATGGTTAAAAAATGACATTTTACCATGAGTGTTGGGACAAGGCAAGATTTACAAAGAGTTTTTGATGAGTAACATGGGTTTCACTCGAGGGGGAAGGAGGGAAAAGGAATGAATGCTATCTTTGTGTCTTTGATACCTAAATGTGTGGGTGCCGTGTCTTCAAATGATTTTACCTATAAGCTTGAACAAAATTGTGGCTAAAGTTCTGTTGATTAGACTAAAGGAAGTACTCCATTTTGTGGTGCCAATGAACAAGGGGCCTTTTTTAATGGCAACCAAATTCTTGATCAAATTCTCATAGTAATGAGGCAGTGGAGGATCTTAGAAGATTAGGGAGAAAAGGTTTTGTGTTCAAATGGGATCTTGAGAAGGCTTATGATCATGTGGATTGGTGATATCTAGAATGGGTGATGGAGCAGATGGGTTTTGGGCAAGATGGATAAAAGGATTATGGGCCGTTTAAGGACAACCCACTTCTCAATTATCATTAATGAGTCACCAAAGAACTTTTTAAGCTTCTAGGGTGTATGGTAGGGAGACCCCTATCCCCACTGTTGTTTATGCTAGTAGCAGATGAGAGAGACAATTTTCCGGGTTTCTTGGAGTAGGGAGACAGGGATAGTCAAGTTGTTTCTCATTTGCAATTTGTGGATGACACTTTGATCCTGAGGGAATTTAGAGCGGCTCAATGTGAGGGCTCTTAAGTACATCTTAGAGGTTGTAGAGATGATAACTGGGCTGAAAGTGAATCTAGAAAAATGCAGCTTGGGAGATATCCAAACAGAGAGAAATGAATTGGAGTGTGCGGCTATTTTGCAGTGTGAAATTATTGGCTAATGAAACATTTTTGGCTTCCATTTGGGGTAGGGGTGTTCATGGGTCAGTTTGGTTTGGTTTGGTTCGGTTTCAGGCTGTTTGGCCAGGTTGGGAAATTGGCCACCTGAAACCGACCGGCCACAAGTGAAAACTGGCCCTACTGTAAAGAATCGGTTTGGGTGGTTTATCAGTTTGATTGGTTGGTTCAAACGACAGCCCATAAGTGATTTTCACTATGTTTTCAATAGATAAAAATCTTATATTGAATTGTTAATGTGAAGGAAGTAAGGTTTGCACAGGTAAAAATTAAACATTAAATGGTATTATGAAAACCATTTGCTGTATATGATTGTAGAAAGTGTTTTCCCTCTCTCTCTCTCTCTATATATATATATATAGTTGGGCCGGGTTGGTTTTGGTCTGTTAACACACGACCAAACCGAAACCGAACCAACATCTTGGGTTACCATAATGCATGAATTGGAACTGATAAAAATAGTTGAAAACCAGTCAACTTGGGTTGAGTTGGGTCGGTTTGATCGGTTTCATGAGCAACCCTTATTGGGGGGCAATTCTAGGATACAGCTTTTTGAGAGGCAATAATTGAGAGGTTTGTAAAAGGGTTAGCCGGTTAGCCTCTTGGAAAAGAAATTACGTCTCAAGGGGGGTCACTTTAATCAATTCTAATCTTTTTCTTGTTAGTGTTTAAGGCCCAGTGAAAGTTATACAGAGAATTGAGAAAAGAATTAGGTATTTCTTGTGGGACCGTGGGAGTAACAAAAGCAGTCATCTTTTAAAGTGGAAGGATGTTTGTAATTCAAAATAAGTGGGTTGGTTAGGGTTAGGTAGAATTTAGTAAAATAACAAGGCGTTTCTGGGAAATTAGCTTTGGAGATTCCCTAAAGAAAGATAGGCTTTTTGGTATTTGGTTAATAAAAAGCATTTATAGGTTATGCCATATTGGGTAGGACTTGGGCCCAACGAAGTGTTACTCTAGATGTCCTTGGAAAACAATTTTGATGTGGCTTCCTTCCTTCTTGCAGCATATTAGATATGATGTAATTTCTGGACAAAGGGTGAAATTTTGGGAGGACACTTGGTGGGAGAGTTCTCCTTTGTGCCTCTCCTTCCCTAGCATTTACAACTTATCCAATTGTAAGACCAAATCAGTTGCTGATTTGGTAACCTGTGATGGGAATGGGTTGGTTTGGGACTTGGGGCCGAGAAGACCTTTGAGAGACCATGAGACTGATGAGGTGATCCATCTGGTTAGCATTCTCAAAGGTGTCAACCTGCTTGGCTGCTTCCTTCAGGTAATGGTGAGAGGGTGTGGAGCGCTAACTGTCCTTGGCAATTTCACCTGTGCTTCTTTCTTTAGAACCTTTTATACACCAAATCAGAACTCTCCCTTTCCAGTCAAGGAATTCTGGTTTATAGCCCCATTTACCCTAAAGTCAAGATGTTTTGTCGGAAGGCTGCCGATCAAATCATCAATACCTATGAAAGACTCCAAAGGAAGTGGAGAAATTGGGCTGTCTCTCACCACATGTTTTTGTCCTATGCTTGAAGAGTTGGGAATCTACCAACCACCTCCTGTTGCATTGTTCCTACACCTCACAGGTGTGGCAATATTTTTTCCCTTTGGTAGGAAGACCTTGGGTAGCTGCTACTGAGGTTGTGGACTTGTTCAAGTCAGATGTGGTGAGTTGCTCTACCCAGAGGCAGGACATTATGTGGCAATTGTGTTCATGGTGCAATTTATGGGGGCTGTGGAGTGAAGAGAATGCTAGAATCTTTAAAGAAAGACACAAGCAGGAAAGGGAACTGATTGAACTTATAATGAGAAGAGCTGCATGTTGGGCTTTAATTTGTAAAGAGTTCAAAGGGGTTAATTTGAACGACTTGTTGAGGGATTGGCAGATTGTGGCAGATTTCCAAAGTAAAAAGCCTAAAAAAATAGTGGGTTGGTGTCCACCAGTAGATGCAGGGTTTAAACTAAATTTTGGTGGTTGTTGTTTGGTAATCCAGGGGACTCTGGAGTGAGAGGAGTGGTTTGGGTGTGCAATGGTTGCATGATACTAAGCTACTCGTGTCTGGTTATTCATGGGAACTCATTGAGGGCTGAACTGTTGGCCCTAATTCAAGGTTTAAAATTAATGGTGCTGCAAGAATTAAGGAATGTGGAGGCTGAGGGTGATTGCCAAACTGTTCTCTGCTGGATGAGGAATAGGATCAGATCCCTTGGCATTTTAAGCCTTTGGTGAGATTGTTTCACTCATAGGCACCACCCACCAACTTGAACATCTCATTCAACTGGGATACTAGAAGTGTTAACACACTGACTGACTCTTTGGCAAGAGCAGGGGTGGGGAGGGATGCACTTGATTGGGGTGCCCAGGGCTTGTCTGTAATCTATAATTTTATTGTTTTCTTCCTGAAGCTTTGTTGAAGGAAGCTACTTTGTACCTTTTGGCCTGCTGCTCTTATTGAGCAGGAAGGTGTTTCTTTCTCATTTAACGAATACATTTTATTTATCAAATAATGTAACATATATCATCAGGTGATAGATTGTTCACTCTTCAAACACGATGTCACACATCAGAAGGGAGAACTTTAACATATTCTTTCCTCCCTTAAGGCATGCCACTTTGACATGGGGGCATTAAGAATTCTACATAATGCTGATCGAGTTTCAATCTTTGAGCGTGCATCTCCCAGAAGAATAACCAGGCAAGCTTTGTGTAATTCCCTGGAGGCTGGACAACATGGAAATATGCCATAGATATTGCTGACTTCCCTTGCATATCTTTAGCATTTTTGGAGTACTGTAATCTTACATTTCTTTTTTTTTTGTAAAATTATCAAATGCTGCTAATGTTCATAATTGCTCAAAACTCATATTAAGTATTTATTATTAGTTTTATGACATTTTTTCAATCAGTTACTTGATGATACATTTCATACTTTCTTCTACCATTTTGAATTGTTTTCAGGCTGATCGAAGAGCTTGGTTTGAAGGTGATGGAGCGTTCATCTGTAATGATGCCAATGCTATTGTCACTTTTAAAAGATGATGCATCTTCTGTTGCAAGACAATCTATTATTAGTGGTACAAATTTCTTTTGCAGCATCCTGGAAGAGATGACACTACAGGTCCTTCTCATAGAATAAAGTATTCTTGTTATTTGGAATTTAGGCTTTATCTTTTATTTATTTGTTCATTCCTGTGACAGTAACCTTTTTTTGGTATTCTTTCTGTGACAATAACCAATAACTAGATTTCTGCCCTAAAGATTATATTTATGATTATAACATAAACATTCATCATTTTCCAATATTTCTTCATTTATTTATTTATCTATTATTTTTTTAACTTTAACTTTATCTTTTAACCATTTAATTTATTGTAAAAAGGAAGAAACTTTCTTTGTGGTGATATTTGTGATTAAATTATGCATGCCAATTAGTCTTGGACATTCTTCTTTTTGATAGGTAATGGTCAGAATTTATTGATGTTTGTGTTATTCAATGGTCTATTTTCCAACCAATATAAAAATGGTATATAAGGTGCCAAGTACCCCCTGTTCTCTACCCTCCTTTTATCTCTTCAGATGTTAAGTCAGATGCAGGTTTGCTGAGTTCATCACGAGTCTGATTTGTGGACATTTGTTGATCCTTTGCCTAACTAAATTGTCTGTATGACATTGCCTGCCCGTCTTCTTCCTATGAGTAATTTCCTATGGGAAGTTGGAAATTCTAAGAAGGACCATTTAATCAATTTAGATTGTGTTTGCAAGAAAGAAAGAGGATGATGACTTGGGTATGGGGAGTGTTAGGGAGAAGAACACCTCTTTAGCTTTGCAAAATGCTGTGGTGTTTCCTTGTGGAAGATCTAACTTTATGGCATCCCATTACCAAAAGCAAACACAACATGAATAAGAATGCCTGGGACTTGCGACCTGCCTATGGAGTAACTCTTTGAGTCTTTCTTTGCCCATGGGAAGCAATCATTTCTTTTTTCCCCTTTTTGTTAGGTGTATTAGGTATATGCCATCACTAGCACTTCTTTAATGCTTATGTGCCAGTTCTGGTTGTTGTTTGGCTCCGGTCTCTCATCTCTAAGGACACCAGAGAGAAGGTGTTGTATTTCATATTGTTTTATAATTGATAAAGTACAAGTTATGTTACTTATAAAAAACAGGGTAAATTACAAACTGCCACCCTGTACTTAGGGGGCGGTGACACATAGCCCCTTGAACTTTGTTTTGCAACAAAGATTCCCTTTAATTTCTGGATTTCAGCACTTTGCCCCACTCCATTAACAGGGTTGACAGTGAAGGTAAAATAACTTAATTTCCCATTTGAGATTTGATGGGCTGAGAGGAAAAGCTATTGGATGACAGAAATGGGTGTGCTAGGCACAATATCTCTTTTGGATTGGGTTACTGTGTTTCTAAGCCTCTGTTTGGGAGTGTTTATTTTTAATCTTATTTTGGGCTGGTACCACACCAATAAGCACTTATGTGCATTTGGGATATAAGCCCCAATAAATGCTTATGAAATAGGCCCGTTTTGAATAAGCACCCAAGGGTGCTTATTTTTAAGCATTTATTGAGAAAGCACTTATTGCTTTCTGATATGTCTTGGCCCACCACGTAATTTTTGAAATACCTATACTACCCGTGTTTGAAAGAAGCAATTTTTCACCAAACACTGGTAAGTGCTTATTTGAATAAGCACTTATTTTAACAATAAGCATTCCCAAACGAGGCCTAAACCCTTGCTAAAGAAGAAACAAAGTTCACTGTCAAGGTTTTGGAAGCATAGTACCTAGCCCATAAGAGATAGTGTGAGTTAATCCCCATTTTTATCATTTTAATAACTTTTTCTCTCAGCCCATCAAATCTCGAATGGGCAATTTTGCAATTTTACCTTCATTGTCAACCCCATTAGCAGATTAGCTGGGTAGGGGGCAAAGTGCTGATAGTGTCTCTTACTCCCCTCTGAGTTTATCTCAGGATCTTGGGTTTAGAATGGGTTTTGAGAATTGAGAGACCAAGAAACTTATGATCTAATCTCCCATTTAGAGTTTTGTTTGATTGGTATGTTTGAACCTTAAATTCAGTGGGTGCTTTTTCATCCTCCTCCTTTGTTACAAATCTTGATGAGTCCATTCCCTCTCTCTTTCCTTTTTTGGTTAAGGCACTTTGGGATGGTCCTATGCCTCCAAAGATTAAAACTTTTTGATGGAGGCCATTTTGATGATATTCAATGTAGGTGAATGCTCCAGTAAAGAGAAAAAACTTGGAAGATCTACCCTGATATGTGTGCCCCATGCCTAATAAGCAGTGAGAATGTTGACCATATATTCCTCTCTCGTCTTTGCATAACAAACTGGTTTTCTCCTCTATTTGGAGCTTACTGGGTTTCACTTGTAGTTCTCAGAGACTTATTTAAAAGCTCTATTTTGTCTTTGAGGACAATAAGAGGAAAATCGATGTGGAATTGCAATTAGGCAGGTTTTTGGTGTTAGAAGAATGGTAGTATCTTTAACAACAACAGCAGCAGATAAAGCATTATAGATGTAATGCCAGTGAAAGGGGCATGATTATCTCATCAGTTTGGGTTACAGAGCAGCCAATGTTTTGGCAGATGCCTTGGCAAAACAAGGGGCAGAAAGGGAGAACCTATTTTGGGGTGTAGGAGCAATACTTAACGTACCAAGAACTCAACAAAGATTATCAGAGAGGAATTTACAGGTGTCTTTGTGGGTTCTATGCTAAGGAGTGGCAGTTGGTTCTCAATTGATGGTCAAGTGCCTACAAATTAAAGGGAATGGCTTATGGATGCACCAAAATGAATTAAAGAAGATTATGGTTAACTAGAGATATGAATTTGAGAGTTCAATGGGTCCAAAGGATGGCTAATAGCATGGATGATTACTCGGCAATACAAGGGATTGGAAGAAATCAAATGTTTTTGTAATTTTTTTTGGTTTTGGAGATAAGTTGCTTTTATCTCTAACTGTATTCTAGTTATCTCATCTTTGATTAGTGAAAGTTACTGTTATTGATAAAACAAAGTGGCAGGTGGTTGCTGGGTTTACAGCAAACAAGACAAATTGCACAGGTTTGGGTGGTTCCTAAAACTGCAGTTGTCAAGTCCAATTTTGATGGATGTGCTTTGGGTAATTCTGGTCCATTAAGGATTGATGGGGTATTTAACGTCCATGTTTTATTTATTTTTCTTGAGGTTTTTTGGCCAGTTGGGGAGGACAATTTGTTAAGGGCTGCATTGTTGGCACATCTCTAAAGATTAATAGCTTTGATTGGTGCATGGCTCAATTTTTGTAAAGGGGCATGCCCTTAGTGAATAGGTGAAAGATGATGTATTGAAAAGACAGGTACCCCTATGCACCTCTGTACTGTAATAATGATACTTTTTTGTCTTTTCACAAGGGATGTGCCCTAATCAGTTCTTGGAGTCAAAACAAAAAACATACTCTTATGATTTGACTGGTTTTCTGGTTGAAGATGACTGTCATGTGGTGATAAATTGGATGTTCTTGGCAGTGGATGGACCTTAGACTCTTAAATTCCTCACAAGGGAACCTAGAGAATTAGCTGCTTACTTTAATAATTAATGCCTTAGCTAATTCACTTGCACGGGAAGTGGTTGTAAACTTAGATTTTTGCTGGGGCATGGGGACTGGGGTTGATTAAATCCATCCTGTAGAAGATGAACTTCAGTTTCTTTCTACTGGGGCATGAAGGTGACTATTAAATGCAGATTATACTCATAAAAATATGCAGATTATACAGACATCTTAAACTCAGTTACTGTTTATCTTTTTGATCTTTCTTGTCCAAGATTTCTGTACTCATTAGTTTGACAGTTTTATTATCATTTTGTTGGCAATTTATCACACTTTTCTCTTTATGCCCTTCTTTAGGATGGTCCCCGGTTTTGAAGGGCCTTTAGTATGGAAGAGGAAGGGTCCGGAGCAAAAAGGAATTTTGAAGGGCCTTTGGAAAAAAACAGACTACTTATTTGGTCTTGGAGGGAGCAAGCTCGAATATCAAAAGAACATCAAAAATCAAATTCTCTCTGACAGGTATAATTTGGGAAGGCTGGGCATTAAAGTAGGTGAAGAGCTCGGTCGGGTTATAGGGGTGTTTGCTCTGAACCTGATGGACTGCTGAGGGACTTTAGTAACTCGTCGGATTGTCCTGACGAGTTAGCCTCTAAAAAGGATACTTGAGAGTCTTATATCAAATCTGATAACCCTCGGTTGGAAGCAAATCAGGGATCCCATCCAAAAGGTTCTTCTGTCTCTTTAGGTAGGTCGAGAGGTGACGAAGCTGTTGATACGACCTTGGTGTGGGGCAAGAAGGAAAATTGTTTCAAGGACGGTAAGAGGAGACTCTTAGGGCCTTTAAAACCTTTGCTGAAGAGAAACGGAGCAACAAAGAGATTTGTGGTGGAGGCTAGAGAAGAAAAGGAAAAGAGGTGGGTTTGGCTAATAGCCAGATTTGACAAAAGCGGTAAGAAGAGGATCATAAGTGGTCCTAGTAAGCTTCTCGACGACGTTCTGCCTTCTGTGATCAACACTGCTGACCTCCTCTCTCTGGTCAGTAAGGAGTCTGATGGAAAACATGTATCCCCAGAGTTCAGAGGAACAACTTGCGTCTCTGGAAGCCCAGTTTTGCTGCTTCCAGAGGTTGTGGCCCCTGCTGAGTCAGTGAGGTTGGAAGGGGAGGAGGAAAAGGATTGGGAAAGGAGTGCTGGTAATGGGGTTGGATTGGGAGTTGAGGGCGAGGCAGAGGGTAAAGAAATCCCCTGTGATGATGAACTCACTGGAGGGCAGGTTGAAGAAGGTCAGCATTATGAGAAGGTTGAAGCCAAAAGGTTGGGTGTTACTTTGGGTCGAAAAAGTAACCTTGAAGAGAAGGAAGAGGATCGGGCTAATGGGTTAATTAACAAGAAAATGCACAACTCAAGATCTCACAATATTGTTCATGTGACTAAAATATTTTCAAGGCTAAAGCTTGGTGTGGCAGGTGCATGACCTACAAAATATTTCAAATGGGTGTGCAGAAGAAAAAGATGGAGAGGTAACAAGTTGACTGTCCCTGATCATAGGGGGGTGACTATGCCTGCTCAGCCTCCGTCTTCCACTATGTTGAACAGTTGAAGGATCATCAGGAAGGCAAGAGGAGCAACAGCTCTGATTCTACTGTGGTCCGGCCGCAGCAGAATTCTGATGCACTTGAAGAAGATTCCAGAGGCATGACATTACAGAATATAGTTGATAGAGAAGTCACGACTGGGAAAAGTTTGGGCCTGTTTTTATGGGGAGGTGAGGATTTTGCTAGGAAAGCTTTCGAGGAATTTGAAAGAAGAAGAAAGGAAGAGAAAGAGAAAAACAAAGATATCTCACAACGAAAAGGGGCATGGGACGAGGATTTTTCAACCCAAGAGGACATGCTCACAGATGAAGATTGATGCGGGTTCAGGAAAGGGAGATTTGTTTAGTGTTGGGTTTGTGACTCTTGTTTTTGGGGTTGTTGGAGTGTGCGTTTTCATTTTTCTTTTGGGTGTTTGGTCATGTTTCATTGATGTAAGTTGTGTTTGTATTGGGTCTTATTGGGCCTCTTGAGTGGGTTTTCAAGCTGTTTGGTGATTTCTTATCACCTTCTGCTGTACTTCTTTCTATTTTTAATGAATTTTCTTTTTACCCTTAACAAAGGATGGCCCCTGGTTTCTCTCTGAAATTGACTTTTAAAAACAAGGATAAGAAAACCTGGGGCTTTTTGAAGTTCTTTTGGACCTCATGTTATGTTGAGTTGGAGCCATTTTCAAGTATATCTGAAGTGGTACTTGTCATGGTTTCTCTATTATTTTATCCAGTTGTATTATGGTGTTGTGTGGCAAGCAAAGAAATTTGTGTTTACTCTATTGATTTTTTAGTCTAATATTTTCATAATACTGGTTCCCTTTGTTTGATGCAAATTATCTTTTGTATCTCATGGTAATAATGTACTGTGTTTTGAAAACTTATAGTTTCAGCAAACTGGTAAAGTTGAGAGGTGGCTTGAAGAACTTTGGATGTGGATGACTAAGTTTAAGGATGCTGTTTTTGGCATTGCCTTGGAGGTATATATTTGCTTTTCTGGTCCTTTTATAGAATAATCAATTGCCTTTGATTTTTCAATGATTATCCAAAATATTTGCCATGAAGAGCCATTGGTGCATTGCTCTATATTTGATGGGAAAATAGTTTTGTTGATAAAAGAAACCGGGATACGTTCATGCCTTCAACACTGACACTGATGGCTTACATACATGATGAAACTGTTACTTAGAATGAATTTCTGAGAGTAATGAGACTTAATAGCGATGAATGGCTTACATACAGTATGAAACTGACTGAGAAGAAGCCTATGGTTGGGGTTTTAGGATGAGAGTAATGAATGTCTTCGGCTGCCTGGGTGGGACTTTGGAGGTTTGTTTCTTATAATCCTAGTCCATATTAACCTGATATTTATTATAAAATTCAACATTCTACCATCTCCGATGTGATTTTTCAATCCTTGATTCCCTTGATTATTTAGAGCTCCTTTACTTTTTTACCTTTAAAATTATGGCACATGCAAGTTTGCTCATGTACAAGAAGATGCTATAACTATTGCATTGGTTTATTTACAATTCCCAGTAAGCAAAACAGGTATACCTAAGTATTCTGCAAAATTAGAGAATTCATATTGTTGGGAAATCTTATTGACTATACTTTTCTTGCATTTTGACCTTTTCTACAAAGATACTTGTGGATTATTGTGACATGATGTTTTATTTGACTGCAATAATTTGAAGGACTAGGCTAACATGGATGTTTTATTTGATATGATGCTGTAGCCTAGTTCTATTGGGACGAGGTTGCTGGCATTGAAATTTGTGGAAACATACATTTTTCTTTTTACACCTGATGGCAATGATTCCGAAACATCTTTCAAAGAAGGTATGGTGCTTCAATCATTTATTGTCTCTGGACATCGCACCTCTGGTTCAAGATTTACATGTCAGAAAAAATTAATGTATTTGTGAAATTTTGTCCTTATCTTCAACAGGAAGGGGGCGGAATTTTAATATTTCACGGGTAGCAGGAGGGCACCCAATTCTGGATCCAGCATTGTTTATATTAGAAGCAAACAGAGCTCTAGGTCTTCTACTGGAATTGTTGCAATCGGCTAACACTCTTCGTGGTTCTTTGATAATTACTCTTATTAACTGGTGAGCCTTAACATTCTAATTATCACATTTTTATCAGTGTCAATTTCTTATTAACTGCTTATTCATAAAAAAAGAATTCTTATTAGCTGCTTCATTTTCCTCCGAAGGTATTGTTGGTTAACTTTTTATGCTATATTTGTAATGGTTCAGGTCTACTTATAAAAAGATAGCTTGCTGCTTGGCAATGCTTAGCTAAGTTTAATCTAAATCCCAATAACTTTGGGTTGGTTATATGAATCCTATTTCTTCATGCCACTTGGTCAAGGGCCATATCTTTGTTAAGTTATGAAAAAAAATCTCAATTTCGTAGGAAACAGATATTTAATGTGCTAAGATCTGTAATCCCAGTAGAAGAGATACAATGACCTGAAATGAGGAAATCTGAATAAACATAGGTTTTGCTACAATAATAGTTGGAATGAAATTATGAATAATTAAATAATGGAATAATTAGTCAAACTATTTTTTTTTTCTGCAAGGGTAAAGTTTACCTCCTGATTATCAGGTTGTCGTTCCTTGGGAAGTTTCACATTCTTTTTTCCAGTTGCCTCAATCATTTTTAAATTGATCATCTGTTTGTATTATGGTGCTTTCTTCTAGGTTCCAAGCTACATCTTGTGGCTGATATTTAATTTTTTTCCTAGCATGGTAATGGATTTGCAAGGATATAGGATTGTAGCTTTTGCCTAAAGATTAAGTGGTCTTGTTGTTTGACATAACTGGAAAAAGAAAAGGAGATATTATGTGGGCAGTGTGGCTGGCCATGGCCAGGCCAAGATTGGGGTGCTTGGCACCTGTACATTATCTAGTCTTTTCAATTAATTAATAGAGTTTGTTGATCTGTTACTGATTGAAACACACGCACAGACATACTTTGATCCCCCTTTTGTGAATAACAAAAAAATATCTCATCAAGTATTAAACACTTCTCTATTTTGTTTGTTTTTCTCTACTTTTTATTTCTGGTGGGAATCAGGCACAAATTTCATATTCACTAAAGGAATATGCCATATTTTGATATAAGAATGCGACCAATTGATCCCTTTATTTTGCTTTTGTTGGCAGAGTGCATTGAAACTTATTTTTCCCACTCTGTCTTGTGGGTTTAATGATTGGTAGAGTTACAGGATTTATTTAATATTTATTTATTTTATGCTGATTGGCTTGATGCAGTAGTTATTAGTTAAAAGCTTCAGTTTCCTTTGAACCCATGTTTTTCTCCCTTGGACTAGTAGCTTTGTTGGTAGTCAGTGCTTTCTAATAATGAGAAACAAAATTATATGAATGAAACAAGTATATATTTGTGGTGGTGTGCCCCAGCCCTGCTGCTCTCCCTAATGGTTTGTAAAGCAAGTGGAGAAAACCAGGTTTGGACCTGGTTTTGTGGTACCAACATATTTATTTGACAAATAATTATCAGGACTAATGTTTATTGCATGGACATCTCTTCTCTTGTACAAAGACTTATTGCACATTCTGTTGTATTGTTCTTTTTCATGTACTGTAATACAAACCAATACTTTAACCTCACACTTTCAAGGAAAAGAAAAAAATATCTTCAATAGAGAAAAAAATGAAAAAAAAACTTAGATGTTTTATACTTTGTTTGTCCTTCCCCTATTTTTGTTATTTCTTTTTCTTGCTGAGTGGAAGCCCTTTTGTATCTATTTTGATTGATAAAGTCTTTTCTGTCTTGCTGAAAAACATCAAACATCTCATCAATCTGTTTACCAATTCTCCACAGTTGATGACATTAGTATGTGTGCATTGTATTTGGTTATTGTTGTCTGCCAATTGGTAATTAAATTTTCTAAAGGTTTTCACCCTTAAGGTGTAACTGTATGAGATTTTGACAGCTGGGAAACTTGAACAAGTGAAAAAGCATTTAAGTGGATCATTGTAGAGTAGGGAACAAGTTCAGTAATTTGAATTTCACCACTGTTCTCACTTTAGCTACCCTTGGTATCTTGATCCTGATCAACTGAAAGTTGCAATTCCAGTTAATACATGTTACAAGCAGGCATGATTCAAATGCATATGTGATATAAGGAAGACACTTCAGTTTATGCATTTTAATATGCAATCTGATACTTATTTAGGTGTTTTTGTATATTCAATGTACCAGTTATTCTTTGTCATGTTTGGATGTGTTCATGTGGACTGTGACTGTCCATATACACATCTACATGCTCACCCCTTGACAAGACAGATGTTAGTGTTGCCTTCTGTTGCAAGTACAATATTGTAGTCCAATCGAGATTGTTTTACTGCAACACAATGATGAGACAATTTATCCTATTTTATCAGATTCGCTCCGGAGGATGTACAGGATATGGGTTGTTCCAAAAATATTTCATTCATAAGAAAAATCCTTCTGGTCACATGTTTGATATGTCTTATCCACCAAGAAAAAGGAAGTCTTACTTTATGTCTAGAGTTCTTGATGTAGCACGGCGAGTAATACAGGATTATACATGTAATTTTGATGTTTAAAATTTCATGTTTTCCAGTAGTACTATCGTATGACTATTTCCTACATTGCCCTAGTCTGCCCTGAAATAGTTGTAGTATTTAATGACTATATATGTTTCTGACTTTGGCTGATGTTCTCCTGCATTCCAGTCATTAGTTATCTAGGGTATGATAATGCATTATGGTTAGATTGCATTGCCCTTATGATGTCATGCATGCCTTTTGTTTTTTGTTATTATTTTCTTTTAGATTTATGAGGGCCTTAATTGTTTTCACTATAGCTGTAAAGTATGTTTTGTTTTCTGTTTCACTGTTTTTTTATTGGTAGTTCTACTGTTTTTTAGAAAATTTGAAAAGGCTACTGAAGTTTGGAAACAGGTTGTAGTGCAAGTTCATCTGCTATTAATGGCATTATTGTGGCATTCTCACCAGCTCTCTTGTCTGAAGAAAGACGACAGTGTGGTGATAACTGATTGGGCTTGTGCTTGAGACTGCTGCATCGATGGCTCAAATAATGGGAGTAACGGGACTAGACAATATTAAACTGGACGTCATATGGCTACTGGGGTCTAGTTGATGCCAACACCATTGACCAGTTATAGGAGATGAGAATCAATGAATGAGATTTACCATCCTATGTGCTGAAAGGATCTTATTTGTCATGTGTTGCAGTTTATGTCTGTAAACTGTGTAGTCCATCTATTTCTTGGAATATCATCTGCTGTATGTTGATACAGCTGTTGGTTTGCAAGTGCCATTTGGAATTGTAATAATTATTTTTAACTGTCGATACACATTCAACTCTTGCAATAATTAAAATTCCTTTTCCTTCTGATTTTTTAATCACCCGGCAACTTTAACATTGCTTCCCGTATCATGATGGTTGGCTTTTTCTTCATTTTTTTTTGTTTCTCTCCTTCCTATTTTCTGTTTGTCTTGTAGCAGAGGTTCCTTTTCTGGAACATTCTTTGCTTTATTTGTTCTATATGTGGTGATGCATAACAGTGGTGGCCTGGTATTTGATGAATATGCACTTGTAAATTTGGAGGCCGTTTGCTCCAATTTTTCTTCTTAACCAAGTAGGTTATGAATTCACCCCAATTTTGTTTTTCTCGTCCTTTTTGCTTTCATCCATCAACTTGGTCCATTGAAAAAAATTCCATAAGATGAGCTGTGGATTCAGTTGATGGTTGTGTAAGCTGTACATCTAATGATCAAAATATGTGTACGAGGGGCAGACTATTGTAAAGAAATCATTCACTGCATGGTGATGCTTCGAAGTTGTTACTATTTTGATATTTCATTTTCACTTGAAAGGGTACTCTAAGGTCTTTATAAGCTTGAGTTCTTTACGTTTTTACAAGAGCTTATAAAATTCATGTCGCACCAATTCGTTTCATTTGCCTGTGAAATGGGTGAGGAACAACTATTCCATCTAATTCACACGATATGAATTGACATCTCTGCAGCTCAGTCCATTCATTTAATGTGCTTCCATGGGGTAAACATGTGGAAATCATGATTCAATGTAATCTATCTGACATGCCTTCTCCTAATTCCTTTGTCAAAACTCTCGTAGTCACATTTTTCTGAGAAACATGATGAACTAATTTCTAGTTGATGAAATATTTGTTTCGAATAATTGTCCTTGTAAGATGGGTGTAGGTAAAAGCCAAAAAAGTTCAGGGAGAGCAAGATGATATTAACCGGCACATGTCTTGTTTCTGCCTAAGTGGACATTACAGAACTTGAAATAAATTTTGATTCATATTTCTAATTCAAGTTATATGGAACTGTTAATAGAAGTTAATGTCTTCTTGATATCAATTTGATCTGCTGCTTCTGGTGTTATATGTATATTTAATTTTTTTCCTTAATAAAAGAACTATTTACAGACCATTTATAAAAAAATAATATTTACAGACCAGATTGATGCCAAGAGCAGTGCTGTACTTGGTTTTCCAGATGAACTTGTATTAGAGGCTAGGTGATTATTTGTGTAAAATGTTGATCAACTACTAGTTGCCAAATCATTCCCACTTTTTGTTATGACAAAAGAGATGCTGCATCTCTTTGTGTTCAAAAAGAAGTTCAGGCAGAACAAGTGTTTGCTATGCTGCTTGGATAGGCAGGTGCTGGTATGCACTAAATAGATGCCATTATTGTAAATAGATAAAAATTTAACTGTTTTTTGTCATAATAATGCCTCTAGGAAAATTTTCTAGTCATGTTATAGACTACATGGTTCCATGGGTAGCTATATGCTTGTTTTTTTGTAGGCTGTGGATGACTACCAGGGGAGGGGATGTTCTAAATATATGTGCTTAGATGCATCATCATTCCTGGACCTTCTACTCATAGTGATTGATTTGTCAAAGGAATGGAGTTAGGCTAATAACGTTCCTTGCTTTCTAATATTGTGTGCTCCTTTTTGTGAAAGGTTATGTTTGCATGCTAAGGCTTTAAAAAAAGCATGCATGTAGTAGTTGCCCTTAATATGTTCATATGTTTGAGGATTTTGAGTACTGTATGCTTGTCTGTATGCTTTTGGCTAGAGTATGTGGAATGGTCCCATCCTACCAAAAATAAGAGCATTATCTGGGAGGTGATACAAGTGAAAATTAATTCTTATTATATGCTTCATCACAGGTGACTGCCCTGGTTTCTTTCACCCATGTTTTCTCTTTGCAATACCCATGCTGAATCCATTCATGGCCTTTTGTTCTGTCTCTGAGACTCTGGATAACTTTTTCTCCTTTCTTGATGCGGGGTAGATGCGTCAGGCAGAGCTATGGAAATTAGGACATTAATTAAGTCCTCTTTCTTCTCTCTTCATTCAGTTATGGGAAATATCATGTGGAGGTTTATGAACTGGTAGTTCTGTGGTCAACCTGTGGGGTCAGTATGCCAATCTTCTTTGCCAAGATGCAGGCATCTGAGAACCTAATACATATTACCGTTAAGGTCATTCTTTTGGTATTGGAGGTTTTTTCCCTTCTTTTTCTTTTGATAAATAAATTATTTGGTGTTGAAGTTGGTTCTTCTTTGTCTTTAGAATAGGTAGAGGTCCATGTGGGGATGCATTTTGGCTGCTATTTTGTGGGGTACTAGGGAGGAATGGAATTTGTGGATATTCTCAAATTGAGATCATTCATTATTAACAATCTTTGATTTGATCACATAAAATTGGCTACTTTTTTTGTTCTAGAGTTGCAGATTATCTCAAGATGTTTCATCTGTGAATTGTGAAAGGGAGATTTTGTAAAAGTTATCTATTTTCCTTAAACAAAAGGAACTAGAAACTTATTTTTGATAGTTGCTCCTCAGGAACCAGGGTCATCTGTTGTTTGTGGTGTCTTCAGTGTTCATCTAGTTAAACTTTTCTTGTTTATTTTTAACCTAGAGGGAGTGGAGAATGATAAAGTTAGAGCTCATATTTTGGTGCTGATTTTCAGGCTTAAATTATTCTTGGTTATTGAGGGAGTTTAGGTAGTGGTCAGCTCATTATTCTGGTAATTCATTCTGACAGGTCTTAATGATTGAGACATTTTGTCCAGAGGAAAGGTAACTGGCAGCTATGCTGGATATGCCATTGAGATGGATCTTGATGCCTGTTTTGAGGAGTGAATTTTACTGGGGACTTTTTTTTGCTGGGTTAGTTTTGTATTTAATGGGGACTTTTTGGCAACCTCAGAGCCTCAGGTGTGGGTGGTGTGTTAAGAGAGGAAGCAGTTAGAATTCTTCTAAGCTTTTTTGGCCTGTGGGAACCAGAAACTCCTTGAGACTTGAGAGCTGAAATATTGGCTGCTCAAGGACTGAAATTGATTAACCAGCAGAACTGGAAGAACTTGATCTTAGAAGGTGGCTACCAAGTGGTTATTTCATGGCTACCGGCCGAAGAAGAACCTCCTTAGATGTTCTGATTTTTGGAAAGGGAAGCTAAATATCCAGGAAGATACCTGAATTGCTCGTTCAAGTGGATATCTAGGTCTGCAAATGGGCCAGCAGATTCCTTAAAAGCAGGGGTGACAAGGCAAGGACTTGAATGTTTTATTTTTTTAAGTCCCCAAACTTTTCTCAGGGTGGAGGGGTGGCCCTGGATTTTTTATTAATTCTCAAAACAAGCCTGAGGGGTGGACATATAAAAGTCTTATCCCTCTACAGGGGCTATACAAGGAGATTCATTGGTTCATATAAATACAGAAAAAGCCCTATGATCAAGAAAAAAGGACAAGCTATGGATGAATGTAAGGAAGGCTCATCTTATCCTCTTGGATAAACCTCTGAATATGGGGAATTCACACCTGCGCCCCACAGAGCATGCCCCACAGCACATCCGAATTGTGTATTGGGAACATCTCCCAACGACAAGTACGGGAGATATTCCCAATGCATGCTTAGATGTGCATGTGGGGCGCAGATGTGATTTCGAATATGTGATGGGGGAGCCGTAAAATCATGATAAACAAAACTGAATGGGGTTTACCAGGGTCCTTGAATGATTTGTAATTTGTATACTAATCAAATTATCTGTTAGTCTGTCAGCTGAAAGTCGTTGTATTGCCTGTGTTCTCTGTCTTGGGACAGTGAGGTTCTTTCTTCATTATAAATGAATGAAATTCATTTCTGTTGAGTGTTGACTATAAAATAATCATGTGCAAAGGGATGAGGAAAATGTTAATTTTCTGTTTGTCTCCATGAAAGTAGCTAGATGTGCGGAGTTTTTGCTTGTCTCTTTCTGGAGTAGACTTGGTGTGTCAAAAGGACCTTGTGTGGTGTTTTTGTTGTGGTCTTGTACCCCAGTTAGAGCATGGGTTAGAATCTTTCCTCAGGCTCTGTTTGCAATTCTAATCCAGACTACATGTAAAATTTGCACCCCTACTTTAATGCAAAATTTGCAGTTTTTTGTCTCATTTGTACCCATATTCTGTAGGCAGTACAAGTTTTGTATCCAAAAAACTGTTGCAAAAATTGCACCATGTTTTTCTTACTTTGATTCCCTCTCATATTAAGTGGGATCTATATCATGTTACTTGCCATTTTACTGCTCTAAGTAAACAACTTTCCTTCTATTTCCATTTTTTCTAGTATGAGGTAGGATTACATCATTTTACTTCCAAGTTTGCTCCTCCAAACAAATAAAACAAAGTAAAACCTGAAAAATAATGGAAGTGACACTCAGCCTATTTACATTTCCTTAAATATCCATCTTTGCAAATAAAAATTGGACTTGATACAAACCTCATGGTTCCTTTTCTTTGTTTTTTTTTTTTTTTTTGATCAGTAACTGAAAACTTTTATTAAATAGAAATATAAGTACAAGCAAGGGGGAGATAAAATGTCTTTGCTCCCCACCAATAGATCACAAGAAAAACTTAGAAATTAGCCCAAAATAAAGAGTCCCTATACGCCCCTTGTTTGGCTAGACCATCAGCAAGTGAGTTGGCACTCCTTTTCACCCAGCTGTACTTCACCTCAATACCCCTAGTAAGCCATTTGAATTTCTTCCTTTCATTGCTAAACCTCCACATGCCACTGCTGTCTTCCTTTATCCATCTTATCACCACCTCTGAATCACCTTCAATGATCAACCTCCTGAAGTTCAGATCCCTAGTTTTTTTAGATACCTTCCAGAGCTGCAAAGATCTCAGCTCTAAGTGAGTCTCCTTCTCCAATAGGGCCTGAGAAAAAAGCTAAAATAATCCCCTCCTCATTCCTGAACCCCAATTCCAGAACGCCCTGGATTCCCCACACTACAGCCATGAATATTCAGTTTTATGAATCCATAAGGTGGGGACGTCCAAGAGGGGCTAGAAGACCTCTTAAATTGGGCAATGTTAGCTATCTCTTTCCAGTTTCTCATCAAGTCAGCCAGTGAGACATCTGTGAATAGGTCCACAGATTTCAGCCAATGGACCACCCTTAACAGAATCAGTTCTGTTAAACTCTCATAGGTTCTTTCCTTGTCAGGAAAGATACGTGAGTTCCTTTCTTCCCACAAAGACCAACAAATTGCTGCCCTAATGCATCTCCACATCATTCTCCCTCTTTTCTTAGGCAAACTGAAGAAGGAGGGTGAAAACAGGCTTTGCACATCCACAAGGGGAACCCAAATACACCCAAAAAGGGAAAAAACCCACTCCCAAATAGTCTTAGAAAAACGGCAAGAAACCAAAAGGTGGTAGCCAGTTTCCCCATCAGCTTTGCAAATGGAACATCTATTAGGGGATAAACAAAGATTGAGTCTCTTTCTTTGAAGCAGATCAATTGTGTAGATTCTTTCCAGGAAAGTTTCCCAAATCCTAACAAAAACTACCAACCCGAGGAGGAATGGGCTTGCTCCAAATCTCACTAACAGTTCATGGTCCCTTTTCTAATCATTAGTGGTTGAGGAAGGAGGAATTGTCTGATGATTACTCAAACCATACTGGGTTGTGGGCATTTATTTCCTATTTTATTGGTTGTCAATCTTGAAACAGTTTAGAGATGCGTGAGAATTATCTAACAGGCTGGATGCATTATTGTTTTGGTCAGTAACATAAAATTTTATTAATGGTTATGAAATGTAGATTATGTACATTCAAGGATAGATAGCATTACAGAATTTGCAAAAAAAAGGACATATGAAAGAGAAAGACTAACCCTGCTCCATTTTTTTTTGAGAAAAGGACATCTGAAACAGCTTTTCATGATGTGATGTACAGTTCCAGTCCTATACTCCTATACAGGCTTACAACTAATATCTTTTATGGTTATTGATTGATATTCATGTACTTGTGTCTATGCATAATGTATGTATGTATGGATGGATGGATGTCAGTTTGTCTCTATGTATAGAGCCTTGGTGTACTTGGGCCTTGTTTATAGTAGTTTTTTCAGCAATGCATTACTTTGCCTTTCAAAATAACAAATGAATAATACAATGAGGATGCTACAATCAAAAATAAATTTATGAAATGATAGGGGACAAGATTATCTGAACTCCCAAGACTGGAAAAATCTGTTTGCTTGGGATGATGGAAGGTTGGTTAAGATGTTTGAGCAGGTCTACCACTGTTTTAACTGGTGTCTCTGTTATTAGAGACCAGATAAGTCAGGACCTTTCTGAGTCAAATCATATCATGGAGTTCTTATCTACTTGGGTGATGAGTTAGTGCCCTGGTGCGGGATTTGGAAGGTCAAAGCTCTATCCAAGGTGATTTTCTTTGCATGGACTGCTATTTTGGAAAAGATTCTTACCATTTGCCCATTACAGGTTTAGGGGCATGCCATTGGTCAACATATGTTACTTATATGGGTGCCATAAGGAATCAGCTAGCCACTTGTTAATTCATTGGAGTTTCTCTTATAGCACATGGACTCATTTCTTTCAGCTCTTCAATAGACAGGGTCCATTACGATGATATCTGAAAACTCTGTTCTCTTCTTGGTCGACTCAAAGTTTAGTCAAAGGGTAAAGTCTTTTGGAAGTTAGAACTTAGTCCTACTTGTCCTGTGCTGGAATCGTTGGAAAGTACAAAATTGCATGATTTTTGAAAATAAAGAATCCCTGAAGGGAGTTATAACAGGAAGAGTGGAGAAAACCATCATTCTGTGGTCCAAATCCCACAGAGTTAAAGAATCTCAACTATCAGCTCTTTTGCAAAATCATTTTGACAATGCTTTCTGTGTCCAATCTGTATCTTTCCTTGCAGCAGTCTGATTAGCTGCTTGCTTTGTTTTATATATATATATACACATATATACATACATAAACACACACACACATATATATATATATCTTGTCGTGTATAGAAGCTAAACACAGTACATGTTTTGAGGGAAACTCTCCCTCTTTTTTAATTGAGTTACATATGTCAAAAAAAGAATATAAAGTACAAACTTAGGTTAGGGAAGATATTGTCCCTTCTATATTTAAGCAGCTAGAAGAGAGGGAGCATAGGATGAAAAAGGTGGTGGAGGGTGGAGACTGGAGTATCCCTCCTAATGGTCATTGAAGACAGCAATGTTGAGGTGGTAAGGCCCACTGAGGTTTATTGTTATAGTGATGGTGAGGTAGTGAAGTTTTGTGTGATAGGAGGAAGGGTTAGTAAGAAAAAGAGTGCTCTTTAAGGTGGTTTGGTTGCCAGATTTACCTACAAGAGGGTCGTCCTGGAGCAGATGAGGATGTGGAAGTGTTGGCATAGGGGCCATTAGTCAGCCTATTGTGGGTTGTCTAGTCTGGTGCTGGGTTTTGGTAGGTTTAGTGGGAAATGAAAGGCTTTTGGTGAAGTATGCAAGTCTTTGTTTTTGATAGTTTGGGCAGAATTAGTTTGCTTCTGATGTTTTAACTAGTTGTTATTCCATTCTTTTGTTCTGCAAGTATGATGAGGCTCTTATATGCATGTAAGTTGCTTCTTGGGGCTGTTCTTTTGCTTGGGCTGTATTGCATTCTACTTTTTCCCTCTTTTATTTTAACACAAAACTTCTTTATTATTAAGGACTCTTTCTATTTGGCCTTGGGATTGTTTTAATTGTTCAAGAAGCTTGGTAGCCTTGAACCAACTTAAAAACTGTCATAGTTATATAGTGTAACAGTTATTTAATTTATTATATACTGTAACAGCTATTTAATTTATATTTTCAAGATCTCTTGAAACTTAAGGAGACTGATCCAAAAAGCGTTATCTGTATTCGTGCTGATTTCATTAAATTTTCATGTTGTTTACCTATTGAAGGTAATATACATACATAAAAAGAGGTGACCAATCAGGTGGTATTCATCAAAATTCATGGGGGTGCTTTGATTGGTCAAAGTTCTTCCGGTATGTATGCTGAGATTGGATAAGTTCACAGTTCTCAATTTTGTTTGTGCCTAGATTTTTGGGATGCTGGTGCTGGTGTTAACTTCAAAAACTAATGGGCATTTTAATAAAACTTAGGAGGCCTGTATGGAAATTTTTATGGTTGAGAGAAGGATACTGATTTAGATGATCATGAAAAACAAGTGACATTTAGATGAGCATGAGTGCATGACACTATAGGAGGACTGGACACGATTGACTGTCCAGGAGAAAAAGAAAAGTGGGCAGAGGAGGTCCTTTGGCCCAAGGATAATAGCACCAGAGGCTAGGGGAGTTGTCACAAAAGGAAAATAGTCCTAAAAAGAGTGTTATTTTTTGTTTGGTTGAAGAAGTGAGAGGTTGTTTAACCTGGTTCGTTCTTTTCTGTGTATGATTAGTGGGGAGAAGTAACTTGGGTTGGTTGAAGTCGGGGGGGGATTTGGTAGATGGTATTTTTTCCTTTTTTCAGCCTGGCAAGTTGCTACTATTTGGTAGATGGTATTCTTGGGAGGTTCTTTTTCTCTCTCTGAGCTTCTAATGTGTATTTGAGGCTTTTTAGTTTCTTTTGGACTCAAGGTTATTTATATGTGTTCCTTTGTGTGTGTGTGTGTGTCTAAGTGAAAACAAAAGCTTTTATGGTTCTCTCTGTCTGCAAATTCATTTACAACTAAAAGCAAATGAAATATTGAGAATGAAACTAGGTAAAAGTTACCGAAGTGGTGTTTGTTGACATCGATGAAAAGCTACAAGTAGTGGTTAAACTATATCTGTGATGGCTGTAATGAACCAAGGTGCTTTGACTTATGAGGTACCATAACGTGGGCTTTTCCTTCTCTCAAGGAAACAAAATGATCTAAACTTTTCCTGTGATTATATAGAAAAAGGCTATTTCCCAATGTTGGTCTCAGGGGTTGAAACGCCATAACGTGGGCTTTTCCTGCTCTCAAACTTGAACCCAATTTCTCACACTTGTCCGCTTGATATTTCACCATAGCACCAATCAATGACCCCTTTTTTCTTTGATTAAATGCATAGAAAATTCAAATGAAGCATTATTCACCAGAAGTTCTCTCACTTATGGCTTCAACTATCAATTTCTTGGCAAACATGGAATTTCAACTATCCATTTCAAAACTGTTCCATTTCCTTGATGTCCAGTGGTCTGCCAACTGCCTAGTAGCCTTTCAAAATTGAGAAGGGATGAATGCCCTGTATTCAGGATCTTCGGTCCTGGAACAAATGTGGTTTTATTCACTTTTCTTTCCATGATTTTGGTTTAGTTTCTCTTTAAGGCTCTCCAGACTTTCCCATCTATGGGGCTGGATTTTGTAATTTTCTTGCTTCTCCTATCAATTTCTATTAAATCCATACCTTTCAAAGAAATAAAACTATTGAAATCTATTGCTGTAAACTATTAAAAATGGTTTGTGGCTGTACAGTAATGAGAAGAAGAAATTCCAATCACTGACAAAAGACATGGAAGTTAAAGTAGTTTGGGTTAAGAGATGTGCCAACTCCCTTGCTAATGGGCTAGCAAACCTAGGGGTGAAAAGGGAGAACTTGTTTTGGGCTCAAATGTAACTTATATGTTTTTTTCTTGCTTGGGGGAGACAAGAGAGGTTATCTCCTCCCTCTGTACACTTTTTTATTAATTAATGAAATCCTTTGTTATTGACTAAGAAAAAATCTATTGCTGTAAACTAAAGAAATGCCCTTCTTTCTTAGGAGGTTCTCTTGTTGTGTTAGGTTTTTGGACATCTGCATTTTATTATTTTATTATTGTTAATTTGATTAATTACAAAGGTCTATAGTGGTTTCCATAACTTAATTGTAAATGTGATTGGAAATTTTGTAGGAATTTGTTTTTTGCATCTTAAACGATATGTATATTTGTCATGTTTTATAATGCTATTAGTATGGTACACCCTTGCATGTTTTGATACTAGCTAACAACATTGATCTTTGGTTGGCAGTCTTGCAGCCATTGCAAGGAAGAGGCCCATTCACTATAGTAGTATATTTTCTGCACTGCTGGGTTTTGATCCAAATTTTGAGACAATAAAGGGTGGTCATGGTGCCAGTATTCAATATTCTATAAGGACTGCCTTTTTGGGGTTCTTGAGGTGTGCTCATCCAACCGTTATGGAGGTAAAACTTTTCCGACATTCTATTTTGTTTCTTTTGTGCTATTTACTTATTCATTATCTCATGATATAAACCAAGCCAAGCTGCCAGATCCAGAAAAATAGCAAAGAAAAATTGTATGGAACTGAGATGGATGAATGGAAAAGTTAGGAAGGGTCAAATATGAAGTCATTCAAAGGAACCTAGGAGTAGCTCCATTAGGTGATAAATTTATACTAGATGTTTTATCATGTGCATAGAAGACCATCAGTAGCACCCGTAAGAAGAAGTGACATGTTGCAAGTTGAAGGAGCTAGATAATTTTTGAGCCAACAAGGTGAAGCTAGGTGACCAAAGGGTGCCCAGATGCCTAGGCGATGGATTTTATTGTTACCTTCAGACCCTTATGTGTGATACTATTATTTCGGCAAATTCCTACTTCAAGAATGATAGAAAACCAAAATAAAGAGAAGTGGAAGAGCAAGGGGGGTGGAGCCCCTGTTACAGACCAGGGAAGGGGAAAAGAGAGAAAAAAACTAAGAAAAGGAGGGGTAGACTGCAAAGAAGAAGATATGAAGACATGCATGTTGTTCTGTTCAAGCTCAAAAATCGAGGCTCTTCGGTTGAGACATTGAGTCTCTTTGGTCTTCAAGACCCATGGTCGAGCATTAAGAGAAAATAATAAAATATAATAGAATTCAGCATTCAGTACATCTTACAATTAAAAAGAATGATACTGTATAGCAGGGTGTACTGTAAGAGATATGAACTAAGCAATTAGAAAATCAAAAAATATTTATTTATTGCTGATAAAAAATATTTACTCATATAAATCACCAGCCTGGTTGCCTAGTTGTGTGTCTTATGTTTAAATCTTCAGTTGTTTGGGTGAGGTGAGTTTGTATTAGTGCTTAGTCACCTAGGCATTGACTTGACAGCTATGGGGGCTAGAAGGGCTTAGGTTAGACCAAGAAGGACATGGGTCCAAGTAATAAGAAATGATTTAAGTTCTCATAATTTCATGGATATGGCATTAAACAGAATGGAATGGCGGAACAAGATTCATGTAGCGTGTAGCGGACCCCATATGGTTGGGATAAGGCTCAGACAATGATGATTACTATTATATTGTTTGACTTATTGGCTCTGGATTTCTATTTGTTTCTTTGATTTGAAAGGAAAAGAGGCTTAGTGAGTGCATTTCCATGTATACATTGATGCCCTATATACTCTGTATTGAGTCATTTGGTAAGTGATCTCATGATCCCCATAGTTAAAGCAGCTCAACTCAACTCAACCTTAAATTCCAGCTATCTGCTTTTGGTTACAATCCCGTTCCATCATTATTTGTCTATAAAGAATTCTATTATCTGGGAATCATAGTTCTAGATATAGGTGTGATGGTTCTGCTTTGCTTTGCAAACCCTAAGGTTACCTCGTTAATAAAAAATGTTTCACCTAGTTGAATTGACTGCTATTTGATTTCTGTAAACATCTGGAAGTGACAAGGCTTGGCTGAAAAAGGGACACATTAATCATTTAAACTAGTCAAATTTTTAGATTTCAGTGTTACCTTAAATCCCTTAAATGAATTGCTCTGCATAGCCCTTTAACACAAACGACTCCTGAGTTGGCTGGTTTTTCTGGGCCCTGTGGATTCACTGATTTGACAGATGAAAGGTAGTCATCCTAATCTATCATAATATAGGATGTATCTTCAATGGGATAATTTCTTCAACTCATGTGGTATACTGACAGAGGATTGGATTTTGAACTTGAGATAAATACATGCTATTTGCATGATAATTGGTTTTACCTCTAAATATGCTCATTATCTCTTCAAAACAAGTTAGTTTTATCTTCTCCCTTTCTCTCTTGATGGTTTGATATTATTTGGAGATAGAGTGAAAAGGTACAATCATGATGATAGCAGCTAACAGCTTGATCCACCAGATATTAGATTATGTTGATACTGTATAGAGCTTTTATATCTTAATCTTGTTGATGATAATTATACTGGATTTAAGTAATACTTTTTATTAATGAGGTAGCTTCTCTTTAGTCATTCATTATTCTCATTTCAAATAAATTTTATCTTCTAGAGGAGAATTACATAAGGTGTAGGTTCCACTTTCTTCCTTTTTGTCAACTTGTTATTTTCTTCCTTTAACCATTTGCATGTTGAGGAGGCTTCGCGGTCTTTATTTTGTGGAAATTATTAACAATCAAAATTCTTGTTTCCAAATTGCTATCCTCCCCTACATTTATCTCTAGATATGACTTACTTTGATCATCAGTACTACACCTCATACCTGACATACATACATATTGCTTTGTTTTCTTTTGTTAGTCACGGGATAAATTACTCAAGGCTTTGCGAACAATGAATGCTGGGGATGCAGCTGATCAAGTTATTCGGCAAGTTGGTAAGATTATAAAGAATTTGGAGCGTTCACGTGATGCTCGATCCATCAAGGTAAAATGTGTAGAGAACAAACAATTCATTTTTGAGCTTTGCATGGTGATGATTATCCTATAGTGGTATTCTTATTCTTTAGTGCAAATTCATTTAATTTTTACAGCGCATCCATTTTTTGATGTTCAGGAGGATCAACCATCATCCCAAAATCCTGTTTCTGTGGATTTGGCAAAGAAAAGGTCTCTACTTCAGGATAATGAAGGCTCAACTGATGAAGTGTCTGCTAAGCGAACTCGCTATGGCCCTTTGGGCAACTCAGGTTTGTCTGTTCAGGTGCCAGGTGATTCTATGCAGGATGATGTTGGTGTAAACGGATTTGCTCCTAAGGTGCCTTTGCTGGACAATGATCTGACGCCTGTTGAACAAATGATTGCCATGATTGGTGCTTTATTGGCTGAAGGTGAAAGAGGTGCTGAATCTCTTGAAATTCTCATCTCGAAAATCCATCCTGACCTGTTGGCTGATATAGTCATAGCTAATATGAAACACTTACCAAAGAATACCCCACCCTTAGCAAGCAGATTTGGGAACCCACCTGTAGCTTCACAGGCAAGTTCTTCAAGCACTGCATCTCAAGTGGCCCCAACTGCTCCAGTAATGTCTTTGCAGTCTCCAGTGGTAACTACCCAAGTTGCTTCTTCAACAATGGGAATCAGCATGTCATCATCTGACTTGTCTGCAGTCTCCAATCTTCCTGCAGATTTTAAACGTGATCCTCGGAGGGTACTACTGAAATTTTGTCATTATTTGCAATTTCTGTCCACTGGACATCACTCAACTAGTTTTCAGTTTGCACTGAACAATTTATTTAACCATAGTGCTTAACATTTTAGATTAATTTAATTGGAAAATAATGCACATCTAATTTCTCAGGATCCTCGTCGGCTTGACCCACGGCGTGTGGCTGGACCTGCTGGTGCACAATCAGTGCCCATGAAAGAAGATATTGGTGATTTTCAATCTGGATTTGATGGTTCTACTTCTTTGAGTGGACCTCTTTCTATTCCGGCAGCGAGCAAGGTTGAAAGTCTTTCAGTACCTTCAACATCCAAAAGTGATATTAACTCCCCAGAAAGTTCAGTGGTTCCCACAACTGAGCAGCTAAACCCTAAGGAAAGTTTGGAGGCTCTGGATGAAACTAAGGAAATTGAACCAGTTCAAGAGGTCAATACTACTTCGGGCAATGCTCTATCCCCTGCTCGTACTGTTGTTGACGACCTGGTGGCATCGTCATCGTCGTCGTCGTCATCATCATCATCATCAGAAATTACAGTGACAGAGGGAGTTGATGCATCTTCTTCTCTGGATTCTGATCAGCAATCTCCAGCTATCCCTAGCACATCTGCCACTGATGATTCTCAGGACTTACCACCACTTCCATCTTTTATTGATTTGGCAGAAGAACAGCAGAAAAGAGTTTGTAAATCAGCAATTGAACATATTATTGAGTCATACAAGCAAATGCAGGCAATTGGCTGTAACAAGACACGCATGACATTACTTGCCCACTTGGTTGCTCAGGTAGTGACAATGTGCAATTTTATTGGTCCATTTCTCTCCACAGTTATTTAAGTACTTTTTTTGGCCTTATCCATTGTTATTGATGTTATATAAAGTGTTACTGAAACTATTCCTTCATTCACATGTACTGGTAATATTGATGTTGTGACATGGTAAGTTGAATGAAGACCTTTATGTAGTCTATGGAGTGGTAAGATTTCAAAGTTCAACTCATCATATTATGGATGAAGCTTTAAATTGTATTGTTATATTTTCTTCTTGCACATCATTATTTAGAGAATGTGCTTTGTTCTTCCCAAAGGCTAGATCAAGTAGCTTTTGGCTGGTGCATGTTGAAAAGCACTCTAACTGCTATCCATTCTCATGGCTGTGACTAAGATATTATATTTAAGCATCTTGTTTATTGATTAATCATCACTGGACTTCTTTGATAATTATGCAATGAATGAATTAAAGAGAAAATGTACACAAGGAGTATGCAGTGTGGAGACCCAAATTTTATAATAAAAAAACACCATTACCCAATGTTGGTCCACTGCATACAGTGCTAACCTTTGGAATTTTTTTTGGCACAAAGTGGCGTTTTCAGACTTGAATCCATGTTCTTATGCTTGACAGCCCAAGATTTTACCATTTACACCAAGTAATGGCCCCTCAAAAATTACAACTTAAAAGAAGATAAAAAATGGCAAGGGGTGGCAAACATAAACAACCTCTCCTGGACAAAGCCCCCACCTATACAACTGCTGCTATAAAAATTGCCCTGGTTGTTGTGAAGCTAGTTGTTGGACCATTTGATCTAGCTTTTGGTGAAGACATAGATGGAGGTTGTTTTTTTTATTGATATTGAGATTATTGGTGAAAGCAGTTTATCTTCTTCATTGCAAATTACAACTTCAGAACAAGCAATAGTGTAGACAGCTGGACTAAACAATCTACCTTGGGAGACTACACTGTTTTGGGGCTGGCTACATTGTCTCTTAAAGAATCTGTAGTTCTCTGGATACAGTGGATCAAGATGTTCACTGTGGAAGTCAAGGATGTAGCCTCCCTGATGTTTTGACGAAGTAGGTAAGAGCCCATCTTACTATGTATCATCCACGATATATTTGCATCGTTTATCATCCACTCACCTGTAAATCTCTCTCTACTTCACCTAAGAATATCCCTTGAAGGCCATTGATAAAATAGTATCCACTAATTAGGAGGGAAAATACATGGAAAGAAATTAATGAAGAAAGACGGTGAAGTGGTAATAGGCCTTTGCCCTTAATGTATCTTTAAGGACTAATGCTTCCTTGGCTCTTATTTTTCTTCTTGAATTATTTAAATTTAATTTGAAAATTTTATTGATGCGTGGAAAATAATATTAAATATGTGCAAGGATAGATGTGCTTAAAGCACCCTAAATTCACAAAGGGGAGTTGCACCCCCTCCCCATATCCCTTCTTTGTAGTTAGGATTTGGTATTTTTCCTGTTCCTCAAATGTGGTCACCCAAAATAAATGATCCCCGCTGACCCTCAAAACGTGTATTTTAATTAATTGTTTTCGTTCTTTCCACTTAAAAGAATTTAGCTTAGTGGATTTCCTAGACTTATTTTTTAAAGTCTCTTTCTTTCAAGAATAAGTTGGCTTGCACAGTGTGTCAGAGATTCAAGGAAAGGCACTTGTACATCTAGGTAGAAGCTGGTCAAGAGGCATTTCAGGCAAGTAATGGTAGGTAATCTAATACAAACAAGATGCTAACCAAGCTGTATCTTTGTTTCTGATAAAAGAAATATATGTACAACCTGTCTTGTGAGGATTACAAGAATGTAGTTTTAGAAATAAACTATTGATTTTTTATGGGTAACAGTAATTTTTTAACTGAAAACCAGAAAGTGATACATAAAAGTGCAGAAGTTGGTTGGTCTTGGCTAATCACCTAAAAATTTGAGATTACATTTAAACTCCCTTTACGTAATCACACCCCAATGTAAATGCACTCTGCCCACTCAAAACATTGAGATTACTCAGTCACACCCCAACACAAGTTGTCTCTGCCCATCCCTTGCGTTGCCAGCCCATCTGCTAAACCATTAGCTGATCTAAGTATCCAATTTATAGTAGCTCCCAACTCTTGATTTAGCTACTGCACTTCTCTATGGCCTTGGAGGGCAGCAGATCACTTAATAAATTGGCCATTGTGTTTGGCTAATGTTTTAGTATACAAAAATTGGAGTTCCTCTTTTTGCATGGATATGAGATGGCCATTGCTTGGAGTAATGGTAAAATCTTGGGCTGACGAAGTTTGAGTCTGAGAGCCACCACTGTATGCCCAAAAAAGCCAAATATTAGGTCTGTATCTGGTGCATCCCTGACAAGACCAGGTAGCAGAGACATTGGATAATGGTTTTTTCATTCTTTCTTTTCAAATTTTTCATGGAAATGAGGATCAAGCATGATTTTGACGGTGGATTGCTTAATAAATCAGGGAGGTCATATGACTAATGTATTTATTTTATGCAAGGAAAGAAAGGATATTGTAAGCATCATTTTATGCATTGTAGTTTTATGTGGAATCTATTGTGTACATATCTGAAGCTTTCTAGGGGGGAATCACCAATTCATGTAGTCCTCCCATGTTGATTAAATTCTGGTCGCTAGAAGTCCTGAATGAAAGTAAAGTATGCTATTTGGGGCATTCTAGAGGCTATGGAAGGAAAGATGGAACATAGCCCCTGTCAATCGCTATAGGTCTAAGTAAGTTGTTAGAACAGAGTTGAATAATTTCTAATGCATTGGATTTTGATTATGAATTTCTTTTTCTGCAGACAAAACAAAACTACATTTAGATATATTGTTTTCACAATTTGGGTTTTCTTGTTGATAGTACTATGTGTTTTTTCTTTGTTTTTCTTTAACTTGTAAGTGTTATCTTCCATCAGTTATTACCTGACATACTTTGTTTATTTGGCAGACTGATGCCAATGTTGATATTGTGGGGATGTTGCAGAAACATATTATTTTGGATTACCAACACCAGAAGGTACATACTTCTTGGACATTGTAGATTATCATTTTTGCCTCAACCTTTCACATGTTCTTTATTTTTTTTTTAAATTACTGGGCATTTTTAAGAACTTTAATTTTTATCTATTAAAAATAGTAGGGAAAATTTTCACAAAAAAAAAAAGAGTAGGACATGGATACTGGGGGTCAGGAGATAGAAGAGGGAGTTGATGGGTGATTGGTTTTTTTATGTGGATCAACTTTTTCTGGACATTTTCGTACTCCCTGTAAATCCCCGAAAGGAGGAAATATGAAAGCAAAGACCTTAACTTTTGGGTTTAAAGGAAAATCTTTTGTAGAACTTCACTTTTTAACTAAATGTGTGTGTGTGCACACTCACGTGTTTGGCCATATTTTCACTATAAAGCTTTTGTTTTGGGTTTAAAGGAAAATCTTTTGTAGAACTTCACTTTTTAACTAAATGTGTGTGTGTGCACACTCACGTGTTTGGCCATATTTTCACTATAAAGCTTTTGTTTCTGAAAATCTTCTTAATAAGAAAAAACTCCAATTTGGTTTACCAGTATTAGTTGGCCAAAACTCCCACGCAGGGTGGGATATGAGCTTATATAAGCCTAGGGTGGGCATGTGGATAATCTCAATGGTCTATTTGATGGATGTCCTGGGTTGACTGTTGGGATGCAATATGGCACAGATATATACAATTGTCTATAGGGATGCAAATTAGGTACCCAATTTGAATAATTTTCTGATCTGGGCTTTCATGTCAGGTTCTTTCAAAGTTTAACAAATGCTGAACCCAGGCCTGCCCAAGTAGCACTCCTAATCTTCTGAGGAAATTTGCTAGTTCACCTAGTACAAGGGTTATGAATTTCCAAGTAATCAAATTTTCAGCAATTGGAAGAAGAAGGAGATTCAAAAATGATCTTTTCTTGGGCCAGGAGTAAGCAGTTTGTGCCATGGATCTATATGCTTGAGTTTAGGGAAATAGAAAGCATCAAGCAGGACCTGGACATAACTTTCAATTGGGTCAGAAGGACAGCAAGTGGGATGGCTGATGGTTTAGCAAAACAAGGGGTATATAGGCAACAATTGTTTTGGGCACTATTGTAATCTTGTAACTTTTTTGAGATTGGGTTTTTATTTTAGGTGGATATACCCTTTCATTGTATTAACCAATTTCATATTTTAGTATAATTCCAATTTTTTTGCTGATAAAAAAAATATTTTACTTGCTGATATGCATATATCAGCAAGTTCAGCACCTGATTTTCTTGCTGATATGCATATATGCGAATTTCTATTCACATATATTTTACTTAATTTATTATTGGTTCTCTTAAATTTAGGAGTTCAAGTTCAGTACCTGATTTGAAGAATTTGCACTGTATCAGGCCTATTCAAAATTTATCAAATTCCCAACCCAAGCCCTCCCAAGTTGCACCCCTACTTAAAGTTCATTTTAGAAGCTTTTCCTGAGGCTCTGGTTGATCAACAAAAAAAAGCAGTTTCTCCCGAGGCTGGAATAGGAGGCCTTTTGCACTGCACAGATGATGAGATTATTTGGGCTTACAGTGGAGCTATCTCAGCAACACAGACCTGTGCTCTTCAAAAATGACTAGAAACCTATTAGGAGAAATTCTGTGCAATTGAACCGTTGAAGCAACACTAGATAGCATGTTCTTATTTTAGGTTTCAAATATTGTCTAATTGATGCCGATAAAAAAAAAATGTCTAATTGATTCTAGAAGTGCCCATAGTTTGGACAATGAGTAACTTATCTTTCCTTTTCACTCTTCTGTTCTTTGTTTATTTGTTTCCTACATTATTCCCCCTCTCCCTTTGAAGAAAATAATTTTTATTGGTGTTGGATTTTTTTTGGCTTATTGTTTACATATAACTTGTATATTCTGGTTAACATCTATGCATGTTCATGTAACTTTTTTGTATGTGGTCCTTAAACCTTTCTACAAGATGATAAATTGTAGCTGCATTTACTTAAATATAAAAGAAAATTGGTAAAAAGTAATGCTGCTAGTTGCTTTTATTCTTTTCCTTTCAAAGATGTTCTTTTTGAATTTAAGGTTTCTACAGTATTACATTAAACTAGTTTGTGTATTCTGAACCTTTTGGTGGATGTGATGATTTTTTTTGAATCACTTTTGTCATCTAAATATTTGAGATTCGTGATGCAGTTTATTCCTTTTCTCAGGGGCACGAGCTTGCAATGCATGTCCTGTATCATTTGCATGCTCTCATGATCTCTGACTCAGATGAAAACATATCAAATGCTGCCAATATATATGAAAAGTTTCTCCTTGCCATGGTAGGGATTCTACTGGTTCTCAAATTTATTTTCCAATGCACATGAGTTTATTTACTCCTCTGTTATGTAGGCAAAGTCTTTGAGGGATACACTACCAGCTTCAGATAAGTCTTTTAGCAGATTCCTTGGTGAAGTTCCTCTTTTGCCTGATTCTGCTCTGAAACTACTAGAGGATCTTTGCTATTCTGATGATTCTGGTCACCATGGGAAGGAAATGCGTGATGGTGATCGTGTCACCCAGGGCCTTGGTGCTGTATGGAGCTTGATTTTGGGGCGTCCTGTCAATAGGCATGCCTGTTTGGATATAGCTTTGAAGGTACTGTTCTCTAATTGAGCAAAAAATGTATATGTGTAAACATATATACATGTATAGTAGGAAGATGTTTTCTGGCAGTCTTATTTGGATAACCCTATTTAGGTTTGGAATTTTTTAGTTGAGATTTGTGATGGATTCCACAAATCCACATCTGACTCTGTATGGGTCAATTTAATTTACCACATTACCCATGGTATTGACTTGTTAAAATGATGGATCCTATCTCATTTTTTGGTATGCTTGCAAGTTGAGATGTTTCACAAGAATAATTAACATAAAAGAACTTCCAGACTTTGGATTTCAGTAAGATGCAGCATGGAAGTGTGGCAAGAATTACAGGTAGTCTGAGGCAAAGATGCCTACTTGGAATTTGTCTCTAGGTTGCTGTTCTTGAAAATCCTTGCCATTGGCTCACTGCTCATTGTTGAAGATGATAGGCTGATAGGCAAAACCTTAAACCACCCAACTCCTGTTACACTGTTCCTTAACCCCTGTTTCTATTTCAATCTTGATAGCAGCTAAAACATTTGAAGTTTGAACTTCCTGTAGGATAAATAGATGACTGAGTTTGTATCAGTAGCATCATTTGCATTCCCTTTCTTCGCTCCCTTAAACTTTTCTGGTTTTAAGTAGGTAGAAAGTTTCAAATATCTGTCCCTAAAATTCTTAGCCTTTTTATAGTAATCACAACCTCATTGGTCTCCTCTGTTGGAGTAGTCTTTTTACCACACACCAGTTTTTGCTTGGCAGATATCATTGTGGAATGCTTGGGGCCAGATGCATACTCTTCTCCTTGAGTAGCATCATCAGAATCTATCTACCCTGTATAAATATTTCCCATTCTGCATCTTGCTGAAAATTTTTGTTTTTATGTATAGGGAAGCCTGTATAAGTACTAGAGCCTATCAACTCTGCAAAGAAGCTTGTAGCATTCATCAGGTTGAATACTACAAGCAGTGTGCCATATATTTCTTCACTAGGGCTTATCTCCTATAACAAAGTAGCAAAGCCTGTCTAAATATTTCCCAGATGTTTTTATCTATTGACTTCTGCATTGTTTTATTATGGGGCAATGTAATGGTGCTTTAGAAGTATTTATGTTACACTAGAAATCTATTGCCTTTAAACATAAAATCATTGATGCATACATACATATACACATACATTCATATATGCATAATACATGCATATATACATATTTATATGAATTTGTATGTATGAAGACACGTTAGGTTCAGGTTGTCCAATACCTAAGGCTTAACCCAAACCCACAGTTAAGTTCAGTTCATATTTTCCAATGTTAACCCAACCCAACCCAACCTGACTCTTTTAGGTTGCAGTCGGACTAACCTGGCTGATGTTGCACCTCTACCCAATGTTTTCAAACCGCCATTGGCCTGGATGGCCGGACTGTTCAGCCAAGGAACCGTCCGGGCAACCGGTTCCGTTTTATCCCAAACCCAGCCCCTAGCCAAAAACCGTTGAATTGGTCAATGACCCATTGACCCAGGCTGTCAAACCGTTGACCCGTTCAACAGTTTTGGCCTTTTATTTTAATTATTTTAATTTTTTGTCAGAATGGGCCGTCCATTCAAACCGGATGGTTGAACCGTTGACCCGGAAACCAGTGGCCAGAACGGTTCCGGTTCCGGGTTGTTTTTTAAAACATTGCCCCTACCTATCAACCTATGAGATGCACTAATCATTGAAGTCCTTCAATATACAAATTGGTTGACTAGGAACTTTCAAGAAAGTTGCTGCCATCAAGTTTTACCATGGTGATCTTAACATTTGGACTATCTTTAGACCCTGGATAATACCAAATTCAATATTTGCTTCTGAATCTGAAGCCACCATGAAAATCTAGGTGATTGCATGAGGCTATCTTTTCTTGAAGCAACCGAGACAAGCCCAAGGGCAGCCACAGTTCACCATGCTTCAAACTATAGCAGCATTTGGTACACCTCCCACAGAGGACTATATGTGAACAACACATCAACTTAGCAAACAGCCCAAAATGCAGTACATGGAACTTGGTGCTACAATAGAAGGGGTAAAACCCACACCATATACTTCACAGAATCAAGTTTACTTCCTGAAGCTTCATAAATATCAGACAAATTGAATAATAGCAGCCAAGCCCCTAAAAACTCCCAACAGATTGTACCATATCCCAATATCTAAACTGTATTATCTGCAATTTTCTCTGAAAAAATCATGAAAATACTAAAATGATCTCAAATCCATGTGATTTCCATATCAGAGTTCTAAAATCACATTGAGTTAAGATCTAGGGTTTTCAGTTTCAGGAGTTAGTGCCATCCATATGGCATGATTACATTTGAGAAAGTTTCTGAGATGTTTCTTATCCAGCAAAATATATATCTACCCTATTACCCTACTTTGGCCGGATAAACAGGGTTGAAGGCCCTGTTTGGCATCATTCCTGTATCTCAGTTTCTGAGAGATTTTCTGAAACGAAGTATTTCTCTTTTTTTTTTCTCATTTCTGAGGAATTCTGAACGCATTTGGCAAAATGTTCCTGAGAAACAGATTTTCTGATTCACAGGATGAGAATGATGTTTGGAATTAGTTACCCTCATTCTTAAAATAATTTTTTAGTTTGAACCGCATTGAAGTATAAAACTAGATTATAGACACCAAACAAACATTGTACTCACATAGAAAAAAAACATGCACTCACTATCATGATCGCCAAACATTTTTAAACCACCTTCAAAATATGCACTTTTTACAATTCTACTTGATAATTGAAATAAAACAATTAACTAGTAAAACACATGCACAGTTCCTGGAACAGACTTCCCCGTATGAAAAACACATCTTAATTTTATATTTTGGCCACAAGGGATTGGCTCCAAGAATCAAAATGCCTCTATAGATGTTAGGAATCTCATTAAAAAGAGGAACAAAGAGCAACCATTTGGGGTTTTAAAAAAGAAGAGAAAGTTATCGTTTAGAGGACTTGTGCTGGGGTTTGTTGGTGCATGCAAGGAACGAAACCAACCATTTCTTTGACAACATAGAAGATCTCCAATCTGATCTAACTGTTTGCTGCCTTCTCAATCTCTATGGTCTCCATTCTCAGAGCTCCTCTCCTCTAATATAGTAGTCACAGTTGCCAGAACCAATTCACTGTTGCTAGTTTACCTTGGTTGACTGCAAACCCTTATCAAGAGCTGTGGTGGAGAATGAGATGACAATGAAGGTTTGCAACTTATATATTTATCACAAAAAAAAAGGTTTGCAACTTATATCTTCTAAATTTTGGCACTTTTGCATATTTGCCCTCACTTATATGTGTGGATAGAACACATGTATCCTATTTTAAAGTTATTCCAAGAAGAAGCGTGCACTTCTTTTTTGGAGGCACCATATTTCTTTTCTAAATGGGCCCATTTCTCTCAAGAATTCCCAACCAAACACATTTTTTCTTTGGAGAAATGTGAGAAGCGGTACAAATATTTCTTGGCATGATGCTAAATGCAGCTAAAATGCTGGTGTTGGAGCTGAGCACAAGTTATATGTCATTATGTTGTCTCCCAGATCAGAAAATAACAATCAATCTCCTCATAAAACAAGGGGAGAAAAGAAATGAATTTTATTTGTTTATTTTGTGTTTATTCTGCCAGGGAAGAAACTTGTGAAAAACTGAAATCAGTGGCCAGCTTAGGCTAGTTAACTATAAGGAGTGAATTGCACCATTGTATGCATACTAATATTTTAACATCAATAAACGTTTTTAACTTTTACTGATAAAAATATTGTAATCATATAGTAGTTCTAGCAATTTAAGGAGATCATCTTTGCACTATCTGTATAGCCTTTAATAGTTCCTGAAAGTACTTTGAAGCAATACCATTAGACTGGTATCTATAGCTTATTGATTGACAATCTGTGTAGAACCATTACTCTTTCAGCTGGCTCTTGTTTTTGTCCTCCACATGGGGTGTATATGTAAGGCAGTTCTTGAAATGGGATAAATGCTGGATACAAAGCTGGAGAAAAGATCAAACAAGACATTGATGCTGATTGATGTGTATAAATGATTTGTGATTATTTATCTGCTGTTTATGATATCCTGCTTGAACCAGAGCTTGTGGGTTAAGGGTCCCTATATTCTTCCTATTTCTTTTATTGTCCCTAAAATAAGTAATAAAAGAAGTTGCAAATGGGCATTCTATGTTAGCCATTTGTTTACCCTTGCTTTTTGGATCCTTCATTTCCCTGGCTTATTCCGAACCTGATAAATATCCCTGTAAGGGCCTTTTCTTTTTCACAATCTTTGTCTCTACCAACACCAGGGCACAATTAACTCATGCAAATGCTTTTATGCATATCCATCCTCTGTTGTTTAACCTTTTACTTCATTGTTTTAATTTTTATACTTGTTCATCTAATACTTTCAGTGTGCTGTGCATTCTCGAGATGAAATTCGGGCAAAGGCTATCCGGCTGGTATGTTGACTAATTAGTAATTACATTTTCCATTGAGATTACAGAGTTCAAAATTTAGCATGCCACCTGATGTAAAAGTTTCAAATATGCATGAGAAATATATATTTATTTTTCATTGGAATTTTGAGCAGCAACCTGTTCCATAAATGTATGTCCCCTTATTTTTTATAATATAAATCACTAAATGTATGTTCCCTTTTGATTACAGATTCCTTAAAACTAATAGTAATGCTGAGCTTGTCCTGATGACCATCATTTCTTTCCAGTCCCTTAATCCAAACCATTAAGAACATGCTTTGGAATTCACACTCTGCAAAATATGGCTCATTAGGCATCTTTGATTGGCTAAGATGCTAGGGACCAGATAAAAAATGATGTTCTTGAGACTGGCTAAGTTTTTTTACCAAAAGCTAGATTTGAGAAACATTCTTTTCCAACCTCATACTTTTTTGTTTGTCTTCCTTTCTTTTTTTTTATAAATATTTGTCTTCCTTTCTTTACCAAAAGCTGTTTTTATAGTTCTAACCTTTTATTTTGGGACAGGTGGCAAACAAGCTTTATCTTCTTACATATGTATCTGAAAGCATTGAGCAGTTTGCAACAAGCATGCTATTGTCAGTCGTTGATCAGCACATTCCAGATGTAGATCCTTCACTAGCATGGTCCACTGAACAGAGAACAGAAGGGAATGTATGGAACTCTATTTTCATTTCCATGTGTTTAGTTCCTGAAGTTCAATTTCTGTTGATTTTCTATTGTAAGATAAACTAGAGTTTCAGGATTTATTGAGACATTAGGGATTACTTTCTTGTCTTTAAATGTCATACATTTTTTTATTTTATTATTATTGTTTTTTATTGTTTAAATTTCATAGAACTTTGAACTTTCCATACCACTACATGAACAGAAATGCCCGAAAACAACAAAAAATAAACAAAGAAGGCAAAAGAAAATAAACAACTGAGGAAATTTGGTTTCTGCTTCCATTGTTTCTTTTCCCTTTGCAACTGTTGCATAATCCATCTGATTCTGCCAGTGTTCTTGGTTACCTCTTGATTAACTTGATGGATCATAATACAGAAGTCCACACTACATCTCAATTCCATCCATACTTCTTTCTTTCCTTTTATAAGGTATAAAGTGGGAAATGGTTTTAAAATTAAATTCTGGAAAGATCTTTGGTGAGGGAATCCACCGTGGAAGCCTCTTTCCCTAGGCTTTTTAACCTTACTCTCGACCAAGAAGCCACTATTTCTTCCTGCCTTCCAAACCAAACTGCCGAGAACTCCTTAAACCTCCACCTCAGAAGACCCCTAAGGGACTCAGAGATTTCTGATTTAATAGCCCTAATTCAGACCCTCAAAGAAGCCTACATCTCCCCCTCTTATTCTGACACCCAAATCTGGACCCTACACCCAAATGGAGAATTCTCTTCTAAGTCTATGTTCAGGGCTTTGATCGCTGATGATCAGCATTCCTCCTTTCCTTATAAGAAAATCTGGTATAGCCACATCCCTTTAAGAATTTGCTTCTTTGTTTGGGAAGCTTGTCTCCAGAAAGTAGATACTTGTGATCTCCTGCAGAAAAAGATTTTGGGAAGACGTTCCATATCTCGTCATGTTTGTATTCTATGCTTCAGCGAAGGTGAATCTGCAGATCACATCCTTCTTCACTGCAGGTTCACCCAAAAGATATGGTCCCACTTCTTGAAAATGGCAGGTTATAGCTGGGCTTTTCCAAAACACATTATGGACACATTGCATCAATGGCAAGGAACAGGGTTAAGTAAAAGGGGTTAAAGGGGTTAAGTCTTTTGGCAATCAGTGCTACATGCAGTGTTGTGGGGTGTCTGGGATGAAAGAAACAATCGCCTCTTTGACAATAAAAGCAGAACCCTGGAGGAGTTAATCTCAGATATTACTTACCTTTGCAACCTCTGAACGGTGAATTCAGATCTGTTCAAAGGACTTTCAGTCAATGATCTTAATAGAGATGTTTACCCCTTTCTGTTTCTCCCTCATCCCCAGCTAACATCCTTGAGGCACCCTGTCCCCAGCAGTGAAGGAGTGATGACCCTTAACTTCAACGGTAGTGTCTTAGGTAACCCTGGATTAGATGGTATTGGAGGTACAGTAAGGGACGAAAGGGGCAATATATGCTGGACTTTTAGTGGTCCAATTGGCTTGGCTGACTCCACAAAGGCTGAAGTGATGGCTGCTCTCACCGGAATCAGGATGATAAAAAATTTGGGATTCTTTGGACTGCTTAAATGTTAATTTAGTTTGGATTCCTAGGGAACACAATCATACTGCAGATGGCCTAGCTAAATTTGGTGTGTATTTGGAGCATTTGTATAGCGACAAGCTTCCTCCTTTATCCCTTTGGTGTGTAACTTGTAGGGGTTCTTCCCCTGCTTTGTATATCTTCCCATGTTCCCTCTCTTTATCTTAATGAATTCTGGTTAAATTTTCTCAAAAAAAATGCTGAGAAGCAAATATACCTAGTGTATATCCTGGTTATTATAATATGCAAATCCGATAAAGTCCAATACAGAAGAAATGTGAAACTTGGCAAACTGTTCTCTGAAAACAATGAAGATATTTTCCTGATAAGAAATGAATTTTACTTTTTTCTGAATTCTTCATCGATTCTTTCTTTTTTTTTTTTGGGGGGGGGGGAGGTGTCAGGAGTAGCAATGCTCATTTCACGTTCAGTTCAATTTTTGATTTTTTCTGTGCCTTTGTTTTGTTGCTGAAGCACATCTTTATTTCCATGCCCTTTGTTTTTATTTTCTCATTTTGTTCTTACAGGTTGCAAGCCAGGAAACATCTATCAGTGGTTCTCAGAATTCAGAACCTGGAGCTTCTGAAAGTGACTCTACAAAGGGCATACAACCAGTTCAGAGAGTTGCAGCTGTGTCATTGTCTCAAGCTCAGCGCCACATGTCCCTCTATTTTGCATTATGCACCAAGGTCTTATTTATTTCTCTTTTTTGTTTCATTGGTTCTATGTATCATTCCCTATTGGACCAAGAAGACCATGACTAAAAAATTGCTTGGCATTAAGGCTATGTTTGGTTTGAAGGAAATGGTAGGGAAAGGAAGGGTAAGGCAGGGAAACCTATACAAGTTTTGTACATATTTCCCTTCCTTTCTTTTGCTTTACTTACCTTTTCTTTCAAACCAAACATAGCCTAAAACATTCAGTGATGTTGGTTCATTTTTCTGAAAAGTTGCTTGACATTAACTAAAACAATCAGTGATGTTGGTTCATTTTTCTAAAAAGTTGCTTGACATTAAAACAATCAGTGTTGTTGGTTCATTTTTCTCACAGAAACCAAGTCTTCTTCAACTTGTTTTTGATACTTACGGTCGAGCTCCAAAGGCTGTTAAGCAGGTCCTTTCTGTTTATGTGATTCTTATTTTTTTCTGTTCATTTTTAATTGAAAAATTTGGGAAGGAGTTGACAGTATGTGTATTTTTATTTATCTTATACTTTGAACATGTTGAGACATTGCAGGCTGTCCATAGGCATATCCCTATCTTAGTGAGGACCCTAGGATCATCCTATACTGAGTTGCTGCATATAATCTCTGATCCACCACAAGGAAGCGAAAATCTTCTGATGCTGGTACAAGCATAGATCTTTATTAATAAAATCAATTTGTTATTTTGTTTTGCTTTATATTTGTAATTGTTATCCCTAAATAACACTGATTTTAATAACTTTTTCCTAAAGGTGTTGCAAATACTGACCGAAGAGACAACACCTTCTGCTGATCTGATTGCTACTGTCAAGCATTTATATGAAATTAAACTAAAGGTTATCATCTCATAATTTACATTCTGTTTTTCTTATTACCATCCAAAGCAAGGTTTCTAATATCCGGGTTATTGTGCTTATGTTTGTTCCTTTTCAGGATGCTGCGGTTCTCATTCCTCTGCTTTCTTCACTTTCAAAAGAAGAGGTTTTTTTTTTCTTATTTCCTATGCCCTTCATTTGGTTCTTTTTGTTACCGTTTTAATTTATATTACGTGCCAAAATTTAACTGATGTTGTACAATGCAATACGTTGGTATTGAAAGAGAAGGAGGTTCCTTATTTATCTGAGATTGTGGTTTACCAATTTGTACACATTTACCCAAAAATCAATAATTGTTTACTTTATCCATAATACCAACACTTTAATTACCTTAGATTTTACCTGAAACTATTTTTTTCTGTATTGTCTAATAAATGCGTATCATAGTGGGCTACCCCTATTACCTGGGAAGTAAGGGAATGTGCTCCATTTGTAACACATTCATTTAGCATGTTGAAGTTTATCTTTTTTTTCCCTTTGAGGGACTTAATGACTTCTTTCTCATTTAATGAATTCGCTCATTTTAGGGAAGTGGGATGAATGAATCTGTTGATGAATATAATTTGATATTTTGTTTTGAATAATTGTAATGGCCATCTTCCTAAGCATACCATAGCTATTGGATCAAGGGACTTTTTTTATCAGCAACAACGAATCTTTGTTCATTGATTAAAAGAATAGGTAGATGATTACAAGTTACATTACAGATTAAATGTGTCATGCTCTCCATTCTGGTAAGCACCACTGGATCAAGAGTTTTAGTGAGAGGAGAGCTGTTATTTTCCGACAGGAACCTAACACTGTCTCTGTGTAAGGATTTGAGGGACTTACTGTGGAGGGAGACTCACAGATAGACATTGGTTGGATGAAGAAGAGGGTCAGGGACCTAGAAGACCTTGGAAGCTTAGTTACAGGGCTTAGGTGTAATGGGAGTAGGTTTTCTAGTTGAGTTGTTTAGGAGAAAAAGATGCACAACCATGGGGTCTTCCATGTGTTAAATTAGATTGGGGCTCAGCTAGTCTTGAAAACAATGCATGTTCCTCTTGCTATCCTCTACTGGTGGGGAAAACTTGATCCTGAAACCCCTTGCCATGTTGCCATAATAAACCCATCTTTTTGAGTAAACACCAACAATTGGAACTTTCAACAACCAATATTACCACAGGGGAAACACCAATAAAAGGTGGGATGTATGCCTTATGTGGACTGGATGATTGAATAGATGGCCATTCCAAATGGACAATAATCTGATGTCTAGGGCTGATGGTTTTCCTGCTTGGTCAATGGCTCAGATTGCAACCTCATCCCTCCATGTGTCAGAAATATGGCAAGCCTTTTTTTATCAAAAATAAAGAAATATGGCAAGCCTTGTTGTGATGCTCCATGCATTGATTCCTGAAAATAATGGTATGGTATTGTTGAGTTGAAGGTTTTTTTTTCAACTAGTCTCATTTCAACCCCATAATTGCAAAAGCGTTGTTTTTAAGGTTAAAAACAGTTGCAAGTCCTACTCATGTTTTCGTGGGCAAAACTCTTGATGAAGTGTTGATTTCAAGTGAATAGATGTTAAAATGGCATATGACCATGTGGAGTTGGGTTTCTTAGAAGAGTTTTTTTGGGGAGGGGGTTTCTTAGAAGAATTTTTTTTGGGAGGGGGTTTCTTAGAAGAATTTATGAGGATCATTGATTATGGTGAATATATTGAGGGTAGATTGTTTTCATGTATTTCCTCACTATCCTTTTCTGTCTTGGTAAAAAATCACCAACAAACTTTTTTAAAGTTTCTTGATAAAGTAGATAAGGAGATTCCATGTCACCATTATTGAGAGTGGTCGTGAAAGTGGCAGCTTATAGCTCCTATAGTTTAAAAGCTACTTCTATAGCATCTTATCAGTCTAAAGTGTTTAGTAGTACTACTAGCGAGGATAAAGGCCAACTACACTTTTGGTGTAAGAGACTCGGTTGTGTGTGTTTTTCTTACTTGAAATATGTTTTTCTTCATTTGTTTGAGTCTAGTCATTTATAACTCCGGTGTGAAGTTTTTGAGTATGCAATTATCCAACATCATATCCTTTAAGCAATAATAAAAGTTCAATTCCTTGTACTATCATTCACTCTGATTTGTAGGAAACCATTTCTACTACCTCTTTTTAGATATTGTTATTCTGTTACATCTGTTAATTATTGTGTTCTTGATATAAATCGGTTTATTTGATGAAGCCCAAAAATGAATTTTATAACAATTTCAAAAGAACTTCACAAATTGGGAGTGAGTATATTTCTCTGGTCTTCAGTCCCTATGTTGGAACTCGTAAGCAAAACGGGTTGGCTGAAACAAAATTTTCTGCCTTGTGGAAGTTGCTTAGGCTAGTGGCAGGTATTAATGTTCCAAGAACTTTATGGTATAATACTTTCTCATTTTATCACCTATATCAGCTACTCATAGGTTCTTTCGAATAATTTCATTTCTAATCCTGTCTCCACCCCTTAGTCCCCCTATAATGTATAATATATATTACAAGTATTTGGTAAAATTTTCCTTAAGCTAAGTGGACTTCCATCACATAGGGCAGCGAATGCACCTCTCCATTGTGTGCATCTTGCTCTAATTCTATGGGCAGTTTCCTCAATTTTCCCTTGTTGTTGTTATTGAACCAAGGTAAAGAAAGAAGTCACGTTGAGGCATCTCTTGATGGTATTGCTTGTAATAAGGCATATATGGGTTTATCATCTTTGAAGGGGCATTTATGTCTTTTCTAAAGGGCATCCCAGTGCACGAGACTCCTGCCAATGTGAGGTTTGGGAAGGACAGATGTATATATTTGGGGTCCTTTGGTAATTTTGGATAAACATTAATATATCTTGTCTTTCTTCTTTCTCATTATTAACAACAAGAATGTACACAAAGAATAATGACTTCTTCAATGAAAAGTACAATCTGGCACAAGTTGAAGCCCCAAAAGGAGAAGGGACATAGGTCAAAAGTAGTAAGGGGAGACCTGATGGCCTATGATCATGTTGTGGTAGGTGATTTAGACGGTTGGGTCTAGGCCTAGATGAGTTGAATTTAGTAGATGAAGTAAACTTAATATGCATGTAACTGGAGCATTGAAAGTGTGATTGTGTTGCTAGAGCTATACATTAATCAAGTGAAACCTCTGCTTGATTATCTCAAAATATTCAATGTCATCAATGAATGAATTGTTCCTCATGGAATATAACCTCTGTTTTGTGTCTAATAGGTTATTATTTCATAACATGATGTATCATGCTTTTTTTGGAAATCCAATTCAGAGGTACTGCTCTGACAGTCGATATGGAGTGGACCTTTAACTTGATAAAACTCATACATTTGTTCTATGCTAAATATTGTATGATCCCAATTGTCTAATGCATAATGGACACGATATAAGAAATTACAGCCATTTTTAATAGTAACATATTAGAGAAATCTTACTAAGAATAAAAAGAAGTACAAGAGTAATAAATGAAACCTCTGCAGGAAGGGATGAGTCATTGAATTGGGTGTTCATTCTTAAGGTCGATATAGCCTCCCTAATAAAATGATAAAGCAATGATGGCCCTTCTGCTTTATTGCACATCCACTGAAGAGCCTCCTGGACCTGCCAGATTTGTAAAGAAACAAGCTCGATCACAATCTTTGAAGGGATAGGAGCTCAACTCAAATGGGATCTCCTATTAGGCCATAAAAGGCTAACAAAATTTCTTGAGCATGAATCTTGGTTTCTCAAAACCTGATCTTCCTGTATTCCCAATGAAGCAGCCATCGAAGATGAGGTTAATGACATCTGGGGGAGGGAATACCAAGACAGAAGGGCTATAACACTACCTTCAAAATATTTGATAGCGGGATCCATTGAATAATGTGCCACACATTACATTCTTCCTTGCTGTTACTTTATGCATCCTTTTCTGTGTAATAGTCTCAGGTTGACAAATATTAGAAGTGTTCCGTAGTGGCACCAAAAATTTACCTGGTCTGATAAGTGTTAAGCTGTTAAACCATATTGATGTCATTGATACCTGTTATATGATATCTTACATTTATTAATATAAAGATAGAGGGGAAAGGATTTCTCACATATGCAAATTGTGGTTCCCATATGACACCAGGTTCTGCCTATTTTTCACCGGCTTGTTGATCTTCCATTAGAAAAATTTCAGGCAGCCCTTGCTCGCATATTGCAGGTATGAATTAATGAATCTGTATCTATTTTGTAAACTATGCATATGTGCTTTTTTTATATGCTTCTTGGGCACGTGAGTTCATCTTTTCCTACACTTTTCTGTTAGGGCTGGAAGTCAATCCAGCTGCTTATTCTTGCATGGTCTCCATATATCTGGTTATGTTGATTCAATTGTTAGATCTGGGTGCCTTTTTCTATGTTTTGACCTATTTCTTACAGGAAATAATATGCTTACATGTGATTGATCTGTTGATGTCTTTTTATTTTATCTTATAAATTCTTCTTTTTTCTGAGGAATATCTTTTAAATTCTTCTTTCCCATATATGAAAAATATAGCATCATGGATGTTGGGGGGTGCTTTCACCAGTTTCCCTTGCATTTGAATTTCTTTTCTGGTGTTGCAAGAAGATTTTTTTTCCAAGTTACTATTCTCCATAATGGATTAGTGTCATGATGTAACGTGGTACCTTTTCGTTCAACAACCTTTGCCCTGTCACTGCTTTATGATTAATTAGAACAATATCAAATAAAATAATTTGTGAAGAATTTTAGCATGGATGTTAAACAAATTTTGAATGTTTCATGGCAGGGTTCAGCTCATACAGGTCCAGCATTAACACCTGCCGAAGTTTTGGTTGCTATCCATGATATTAGTCCTGAAAAAGATGGAATTGCTCTTAAAAAGGTATGGTTGCTCTTATCCTTTTAAAAATGATTGTTTCAGTTCTTGAGGACGGGCTGTGCATTCCGTTTTGAAATATCGTTGTTGTTGACCTGTTGACTGCAAATTGCATTAATGCAAGTCCAGAAGAAGTATGGAAATGCTCTTGAAAAGGCATGCTTCTTTCAATCATTTTAAAAATGGTAGTTATAATTATTGAGGGAGGACTGTGTGTTCCTTTTCGAAGACCATACTGTTAACCTGTTAACTGCAACTTGTGAGGGGTGGACCTGTCAATTGATTGGTCAGAGATCAGCGATATACTATTTTAATCTTTTTTATCGAATGACTGTTCCAAGCATCAACCTACAGGATGATCATATTGACCAGCAGGTTGTGATATCTTGGAAGTCTGGAACAGTTTAAAAGTGGAGTAGATGACAATTGTTATTTTGACTTTTATTGGAAATCTATTTGGTGGTATCCATGAAACAATGTGTCTATTCAAGGCATGGCTACTGCATTGAATTGGTAGCTATTTCCATTTATAGGCTATATTCTTATTATGTAGAAGGGCCATGACCAAATGTTGGTCCCATCTATCTGGGGTTTTGAGGGCGTGGTAGTCTTTGGCAATTTCTTGCAGAATGCAGCCACTTTCAGAGTAAAGCTGATGTTTTCACACTTGTCAGCCTGGAAATTTTCCATTGCACCAAGCAATACCTCTAGGCTATCAAATGTGTGCCTTAGATATTTTTTGATATGTCTGTTTAGATTTAGACATCAAATAAAAATGACCTTCCCGTGGTTCCAGATAACGGATGCTTGTTCAGCTTGCTTTGAACAACGCACAGTTTTTACACAGCAGGTTCTAGCAAAGGCCTTGAATCAGTTGGTATGTAATGATCATCCCTAAGAAAGTATACCATCATTACTTTTTAAGCTTGTTATGGTAACCTTTTCAATTTTCAGGTTGAACAAACTCCTCTACCTCTATTGTTCATGAGAACAGTAATTCAATCCATTGATGCATTTCCTACTCTGGTAAGTGTAACTCCCTGTTTCTTGCATTTGATTTTCGTTTCAATGTGAGATTATTAGGATACTCTTTACAGTGTATGCATCCAGTTTCATTGTTTGTGTTCCTATTTACAGAATTTGTAATATAGGGTAATTTGGGTTTGGAATGTAATTGCAAGTTGGGTGTTCTGAAAAAGCTCCTGTAAGGTAAAAAATGGTGTTTGGAATAACAAGGACCTTATCTCAATTTACTAGCAGGAATGCCCCTTGGTAGTGATATAGCAGTAAGTATTAGGAAGAAGAGCACCATCTTCTTCAAAGGAAAGAAAAAAAGAAAAGAAAAAAACCTTGAATCCACAAGGAGAGAAAGAAAGTCAGAAATTTGATTGAATTCTGATGTAATCTTAGTTATGTGCCGCAAGGGCACTTTTGTCTTTTCTTTTATTTCTTATATTGTCACCCTAACATAAAAATACAAAGACCGGCGCCACTAGCTATACCTTTTGGTCTCTATCTTCTTCTCACTCTTGATCGAAATCATGGTATCAGAGCAGGACAGCACTCTGTAAAAGGCGTCTTATCTGATCGAAGGTCTGAGATCGGCAGATGATTGACTGAGATTTTCTAGAGGTCGGTGGCTGCTCTTCCATTCTTCTCTGGACTGTAACTTCCAAAAGTCAGTCGAACTGATTAGGAACCTACACTGAAGTGCTTTTTATCATTGATTCTTGGTATTGTTACCAAGAACATCCTAAAATCTGCCCTAGCCGAATGGTGTAGGCTTGTTTAATAACTTCCTGTGGGTTGGTGATCCAAAACTGTGTGGGTGAAGAACCTGTGTAGGTCATGTGTGACCTGGTTCAGATGGAGAAATACGTCAGCAGAATTGTAGATGTTATATGTGGCTTAAACTAGCCCTTGTGAGGTCAGTTAGACCTGTAAATCTGTGACAGAAGGTTCTGTCTTACTGTGACTGCAATTTGATTTTAAATCTTACAGTGAGGGTTGTGTGTTTGTGAGTGTGTGGACTGTGGGAGAAGGGTTGTAGGTCTGAAACTTCTGCTAGCAGCCTTTGTTATGGCCTCTGAAGACTCTGCAACCTCTGGAACTTCTTTCAACCAAGGAGGAATGAACAGCAGTCTTGACTCTATGAGCTTTTTAACGACCATTATTCCTTTAGTTGGCAAAAATCATTTGACATGGTCTAAGGAGATGCGGCTGTACATCACAACCCGAGGTAAGGTACTGCTGAATATGATAAGTGGGACCAGGAAAACTGCATGATTATGTCATGACTTTTGACTATTATGCTACCATCGGTTAGGCAGAATTTTATGTGGGCTGAGACAGCCAAGGAAATATGGGAACAAGCAAGGTCAACTTACTCCAAGCAGAGACACTATGCTAGAATCTATCAATTGCAAGCCGAGTCTGCAACATGTAAACAAGGGGAAAGTAGCTTATCCACCTACTATTCTGCCCTCATATCTATCTGGAAAGAGTTAGATTACTATCAGAACATTGACTAGGAGAGTGAAAAGAATGCCAAAGCCTACAAACAGAGTGTCACAGCAGCGGGTGTTTGCTTTTTTGTTAGGGCTTAATCCCATGTATGAACCCGTTCGAATTCAAATTTTGGGCAGCAAGGATCTCCCTTCTATCCAAGAGGTGTATGCACTGGTTCAATCCGAGGAAAGTAGAAAATCTGCCATGAATCCCCCTGAGGGGGCGGCCATTGCTTTAGTTGCGAGAGGTAATACCAATTCAGCAAGAATGGGAGATGGTCAGAAAAGGGTTGATGATAAAGATAAAATGTGGTGCACTCATTGTTAGAAATCCTAACACATAGGAGACATGTTGGGAATTACATGGACCTAAATAAGAAATCAGCACAAGAACAGAACAAGAAACCAAATCAGAGGAGGTTCACCTCGACTAACTTGGCCTCTCATGAGTCACAGAGTGGAGGAACTATTGTGAACTCTCAAGGAAAATATTATCTTTGCCTTCCGTGACCATTTGGAGCAATACGGTAGGGCTTTCACACAAGCAGATTTTGGACCCACTCCTTCAACCTCTTTTGCTTCTTCCTTGGGTAACTTAGCTTTTGCATTCCATGTGTCTACCGATACCTCCGAATTTCCATGGATTATTGATTCTGGTGCTTCCAATCACATGACTGGTAAGTCAACCTTTTTTCCAATCATACACTCTTCTTTCTAGCAAAGATAAAGTGAGGTTAGCTGATGGATCCTTCTCTTCCATTGTTGGTCGAGGATATATATCTTTGCCATTTGGCTTGCCTCTATCAAATGTTTTACATGTTCCAAAACTGCCTATTAATTTGCTATCTATTAGCAGCATTACACACTCTTTGAACTTCTCAGTAACCTTTTTTCCTCAGTCTTATGTCTTTCAGGATTTGGCCTCTGGGATGATGATTAGTAAAGGGAACATGGTGAATGGTCTCTGTGTGTTGGAGAATAAAGTTGGTCTTACGGCCTCAGAGTCTTTGAGTCAGTCAAATAAGAGTCAAGTTACTTTGTGGCACAATCGTTTGGGTCATATGTCCTTTGAGTCTTTGAAGTACTTGTTTCCGTAATAAAAGATCAGATCTTTCCTTTATGTAATAAAAGATCAGATGTTTCTTTTTCCATTGTGTATTCTGATGTTTGGGGTCATGTAAATATTCCAATAGAGAATGGCTACAGATACTTCATATCTTTCATTGACGAATTCTCTCAATGCACGTGGGTATACCCTATGCACTCTCGAGAAGAAGTTTCTAAATTTGTGAAAGCCTTCCAACATATGGTATACACAATTTCAGACAGAGATTAAAATTTTCCAATCAAACAATGCCGAAGAGTATTTTCATGGTGACCTCACATAATTTTTTGAAACTTGTGGCTCTCTTCATCGTAGTTCTTGTGCTAGAACCCCTCAACAGAATGGGGTGGCGGAGAGAAATAATCGTCATCTTCTAGAGGTTGCTTGGGAGTTGCTTATACACATGAATGTTCCCAAAAGGTTCTGGGTGGATGTTGTAATGATTGCGGCTTATCTTGTCAATCGGATGCCATCTCGTCTCTTGGAATACAAGTCCCCTGATCAGCTCATCTTCCCTATAGCTCCATTGTTTCCTATCCCTATGTGTGTCTTTAGGTGTAAATGTTTTGTCCATGATTTGTCTCTTACCCGTGGTAAGCTAGATCCCAAAGCCATTGTTTGTGTTTTCCTTGGCTACCCCCTTTCCAAAAAGGGTTGTTGTTGCTTTGACCCTATTTCCAAAAAGTACTTTGTATCCATGGATGTTTCTTTCTTTGAAGATGTTTTTCTTTCCTACTTCTCCTTAAGGGGAGAGTCCATGTGAGGAGAAACAGAGACAGGTTTTGTTGCCTTCTCCCCCTGACCCTCCTCCATTTTAGGTCTTTTGTAGATAGTGGTACAAAAGTCAAGGCCGGGGTCAACAAAGTTCAATAGACACAAAGCATCCTAAAGTTGTGCAACCTATGCCATCGGGCTCTCAAGGGTTGAATCCATCACCGCATCCAGGTACTATTGTTCCAATTAATGTCCCTGAACCCATTGATATTGATACTGTAGGTATTCAAGACTGCTATCAGTCTTGATCACTAAGAAACTTCAGGTTCGAAAAGAAGAGAAAGTGAAGAAGAAAGAGGAGAAAGAGTAGTGAGAGAGCAATAGAACACAGGCTTTGAAAGGAAGGACAGAATCTCAATATTCTGCCGCCGCCACTTCAATTTAATATTTATATGTTATGCTAGTTACATGAAAGGACACATCTGCCCTTGGTGTTTACATCATAACACAACAATATAAAACTGAAAAGTAAATAACAACTAGAATAACAGAATAACAGATTGACCATCAGCTATGACTAGATACATTCTACCCTACGAACAGAGTGGAACCACAGATGTGGGGCCCACATCAGTGTTCTCTACACTCCCCCTCAAGTTGGGAGTAAATGTTCATCATTCCCAACTTGGATAGATATGCTTCTAGCTTCTTTCTTGATACAGCTTTAGTGAGGATGTCTGGTAGTTGCATACTGGATGTGATGTAAGGGAGGCATACTTCTTGAGATGAGACCCTCTCTCGTACAAAATGGCGGTCAACTTCAATGTGTTTGGTTCTGTCATGCTGCACTGGATTATGTGCTATATTAATGGCTACTTGATTATCAAAATACAGCATCAGGGGCTTCTCATACTCAATACCCAACTCCTCAAGTAGAGATCTTAGCCATAGGATTTCAGCCACTCCGTTGGCCATGGACCTGTATTCTGCTTCAGCACTAGACCGGGAGACAACACTTTGTTTCTTACTTCTCCAGGAGACAAGGTTTCCTCCCACAAGGGCACAATATCCTGAGGTAGACCTTCTGTCATCAACACTCCCAGCCCAATCGGCATCCGTATAGACCTCCACCTTCATGTGGTTGTTCTTGAACAGTATACCCCTACCCGGGCATCTCTTCAAATAGGCTAAAATTCTTTCTGCCGCAAGAAGATGTGTGGTTCTAGGAGAATGCATGTACTGGCTGACAACACTAACGGCATAAGTAATATCTGGCCGAGTGAGGCAGAGATATAGGAGCTTTCCTACCAATCGTTGGAACATAACTTTGTCTTCAAGAGGCTCCCCACTCTCTGCACTAATTCTGTGATTCTGTTCAATTGGTGTATTTGCAGGCTTGACACCTAACTTTCCAGTTTTTGCTAACAGGTCTAGGACATATTTCCTCTGAGAGATAAAGATCCCCTGTTTGGATCTAGCAACCTCAATACCCAAAAAATACCGGAGTACACCAAGGTCTTTCACCTCAAATTCTTGATGGAGTTGTTTAAGGGACTCAATCTCATGGCTATCATTCCCTGTGACCACAATATCATCAACATATATTGCCAGTAGTGTCAAGGAGGACTCCACCCTCTTGATGAATAGAGTATGATCTGACTGGGCCTGTACATAACCAAACTTCACAAGAGCTAGTCTGAATCTATCGAACCAAGCCCTAGGTGACTGTTTCAAACCATACAATGCCTTGTTGAGCCGGCAAACCTTCTTACCTGTTTCTGCATCATAGAATCCAGGAGGCAAACGCATGTAAACCTCTTCCTGCAGATCTCCATTCAGAAAAGCATTTTTCACGTCCATTTGGTATAAAGGCCAAGTGTGACTTGCTGCAAGGGATAATAGGACTCGAATAGTGGTCATCTTGGCCACCAGGGCAAAGGTCTCCAAGTAATCTATGCCATAATGTGTAAACCCTCTTGCAACTAACCGAGCTTTATACCTCTCAATGGATCCATCTGCATTATGCTTCACAGTAAATACCCATATGCATCCAATTGGTTTCTTTCCTTTGGGCAGATCAACTACCTCCCAGGTGTTATTTTTCCATAGGGCATCCATCTCAACCTGCATTGCATCTTTCCATTCCGGGACGGATAGGGCTTCTTACACTGTTCTTGGAATAGGGACATTGGAAATGGAACTAAGGTAGGACCTGTAGGTAGGAGATAGGCGATCATAGGATAAAAATTGGGAAATACAATGGGTTGTAGATGTGGTACAATGTCGTTTCCCTTTACGGATTGCAATCTGAAGGTCAAGGTCATCTGTAGGAGGTGAAATGGCAACAATAGAGGAAGTCTCTGTGGGCCCTTGGACTATAATATCTGGACATGGAGCTGCAGATGAGATTGGAGCTGGCCTGGACTACTGATGATCGGGGTCAACTTGCCTACACCGCCTGTGATAGACCCTCAACTCTTGATCCCTCTGACCACCCTCACCATTGCAGCTCCCCCTCAACTCCTGATCCCTCTGACCACCCTCACCATTGCAGCTCTCATCACCCAATGGAATAGGTAAAGGAACTACCCCACTCCCACTGTTCTCCCCCTGAAGACAAGGACTCAAACCCCTACTCTCACTGCTCTCCCCCTGAGGAGAAACCCGAGGATAATAGGGTGTCTCCTCAAAGAAGGTGACATCCATGGAGACAAACTTCCTCCCTGAGACAGGATCATAGCAACAATAACCCTTTTGAGTTTGTGCATAACCAAGGAAGATGCATTTGGAGGCTTTGGGTTCGAACTTGGAGTGATGGGGTCCGAGAAGCTGAACAAAGCAGGTACAAGCAAATGTTTTAAGGGGAATAGAAAACAAGTCCCCACGTGGGTGTAGAAGGGAAAAAGGAGATCTCATATCAAGGACCCGGGAAGGAACCCGATTAATAAGATATACCGCTGTGATGATAGCATCACCTCAAAAGCGGATAGGAACATTGGAAGTAAACATGAGACTTCTAGCCACTTCCAAGATGTGCCTATTCTTCCTTTCAGCAACTCCATTCTGCTGAGGTGTATGAGGGCAAGAGCTCTGGTGGATAACCCCATGATGAAGAAGATAAGATGTCAATGGTTTAGCAAAGTATTCCTTTGCGTTATCAGATCTGAGAACTTTGATCTTGGGCATCAAATTGGGTTAGGATCATTTGGTGAAAGTTTTGGGTCAGGCCAAGTACCTCATCTCATGAACGCATGAGATAAACCCAAGAAAAACGGGTATGGTCATCAACAAATAACAAGAAATATTTGTACCCACCCATGGAAGGGATGTGATAAGGCCCCCAAACGTCAGTATGCACAATATCAAAAAAATTATCACTCCTTTTATTACTCAATAAATAAGTCTTTCTACAATGCTTAGCAAACTCACAACTTTCACACTGCAACCGAGACAACTCAATAGACTCAAATAAAGCTGGAAACAGACTCTTTAGAGACCGAAAGGACAAATGACCTAATCGGTTATGCCAAAGCATAACCGGACTCACACTCTGAGAAACAAAAGACATCTTCTCTACTGACTCTTCCTGGTGGAACCTCTCCCCGAGCAGATAGATCCCATTCGTCTCACGGCCAGTCCCAATCACCTTCTTCGTCTCCAAGTCCTGAAAAACACATCGGTCAGGGAAGAAGGTTACTGAGCAGTTCATATGCTTGGTAATACTACTAACTGAAAGAAGGTTAGTATCAAGCTTAGGAACATGCAAGACAGATGACAGGGAGATAGTATCTGATAACTTGATGTCACCCTTCCCAGAAATAGGAACCAGGGAGCCATCAGCAATAGATACTTCTTTATCCCTACCAGAAGACAAATGGTAAGTGGTAAACAGTGAAAGCAAGCTAGTCATGTGATCGGATGCACCTGAATCTATTACCCAACAAGGTTTAGTAGTACCTGGAGCTAAGGCATGGTAGGCTGAAGCTCGAGTTCCTGAATGTGCGAAGGCAGATGTGGCAGGGGCTGATGGTGACTACGGTGGCTGAGCTGAATTTCCAACTTCCTTTTCTAACTGTATTAGGGCAGCCTGAACTGCAGCTAAGGTCTCTAAAGATGTTCCTTTTGTGCCAGATGAGGATGCTGAATCAGTGTTCACAGCCACATGAGCAATGCCCTTCTTGCTTCTCAACTTCGCAGGAACCAAGTGAGGATGCAGTTCCCAACATGTTTCTTTTGTATGTTTGGGCTTCTTACAATGTTCACATACCACATCCTTCTTGTCTTCCTTCCTCTTGTCCTTCTTTGAATCACCCCCTGATTTGGGTGTGACCGCTACAAAGGCTGGTGTGGGGGGCTGAGGTTGCATCATAACTTTCCTTCTGGTCTCTTCACTGTGTACGAATGAGTATGCCTGAGAGAGAGTCACACTGTCTCTAGTCAAAATCTATTGCCGCACAATATCATACTCTGAATTTAGGCCTGTCAGAAACTCAAATACCCGGTTTGTCTCAACCTGCTTTCTATATATCCGTGCATCTTTGGGACTCTCCCACTCAAGAGTCTCTAAGTGATCAATCTCACGCCACAGGGACTACAAGGTAGAGAAATATACCGAAACCAGTTTCTCTCCTTGTTTAAGATTTTTCACTTCACATTTCAATTCATATGCTCTGGCAACATTAAGGGGTTGGGAATAAGTTTCTTTCATAACATCCCATATCTCCTTAGCTGTCTTTGCCCACAAGTAATTTCGGCTAATATGAGGCTGCATAGAATTACACAGCCATGTCATAACCAAGTAGTTTTCTTGGATCTACTTGGTATATGTCGGGTCTCCCTTGGGGGGTTCTTTCATATCTCGCAAGAGGTACCCTAATTTACCTCTTCCCCCAATAGCCATCACGGCTGATTGGGCCCATTCCAAATAGTTTGATCCATCAAACTTTACGGTTGTAATCTGACCACCCATCTCAGAAACACTACCATAACTGATGTTCCCAAAGCTGCCTTCTGCCTGATTTTTAAACTCCATTTCTGTCAAGTCTCAAAACAGCACTTGGACTACCAATCACAATCAAAAAACAGTATAGGCCTGATTTGTATTCACAGTGTATGTGCACAAAACTGGGATAACTCTGATCTGAAACCAACTAGCCAACACAACAGTAGCTGTCCGTAGAGCTCTAACCCCTTAAGAGAGTTCGAAAACCCCAAAAGACTCTGAAAAACAGCTTAGAAGTAGGTCTGATATGCTTGGCAGAGTTAGGGTTTTAATCAGTCCTTAAAGTGAACAATTCAGTTGCACAATCCAATCAGTACCGTATAGATAGACTTGCAGTAGGGTTAATAAGAAACCCTAGAATCTGATCAATGCTAACAATAAACTTGAGGACAACTCTAGGTAGATCGCAAGGTTCAGTCTAACACTAGGGCTTGCCGCAAGATCACTTTCAAACCCTAGAGCAGAGAGAAACAAAGTTGAGACAGTTCGGCCCAACAGTAGGGTTTGCTATAAAACCCTAGTGAATCGAAGAGAGAAAACCCTAGAATGGTTCGGCCTCCCTCTCTAGATAGGTCCAACCTATCTTCTCTGATAGAACTTCTCTTAGAAAATAAATAACTTACAAGGAAAAATTGTTCGCTGCCTTCTAAGGTTACCCAAACCCTAGTCTTCTCTAATCCTTCCTGACCACCAACACTCTACAACCCTAACAAGCTTCCAACAACTGCTAGCACTTCTGGCGATCTCCAAGAATCAGTCTGCGAACTCCTCCTTTTCAGCTTCCAGTCCTAGGAGATTCTCATGTGGTCGGCTGGTAATAGACTCACATGAGAAACCCTAACTTGGCTCTGATACCATGTAGGTGTTCAAAACTGCTATCAGTCTTGATCACTAAGAAACTTCAGGTTCGAAAAGAAGAGAAAGTGAAGAAGAAAGAGGAGAAAGAGTGGTGAGAGAGCAATAGAACACAGGCTTTGAAAGGAATGACAGAATCTCAATATTCTGCCACCGCCACTTCAATTTAATATTTATATGTTATGCTAGTTACATGAAAAGACACATCTGCCCTTGGTGTTTACATCATAACACATAACAATATAAAACTGAAAAGTAAATAACAACTAGAATAACAGATTGACCATCAGCTATGACTAGATACATTCTACCCTACGGACAGAGTGGGACCACAGCTGTGGGGCCCACATCAGTGTTCTCTACAGATACTTCTAATTGTGATCTGGATCTTCCTATTGCTAAGAGGAAGGGTGTTAGATCATGCACCACACACCACCCAATGGCTCATTCCTTATCCTATGAGAATGTTTCACCCTCTTTCCATGCTTTCCTCTCTGCTATTGGCAGTGTCTCCCTTCCTAAGAGTGTTGCAGAAGCTTTACTTGTTCCTAAGTGGACAGATGCAATGAAGGAGGATATCAATGCCCTTCACAAAAATGGCATGTGGGAGTTGGTAGATCTTCTTGAGGGAAAAGAACCTGTGGGATGTTGGGTGCAAATGAGTATTCTCTGTGAAACATAAGGCAGATGGCATAGTGGAGAGGTACAAGGCCTAGCTAGTTGCAAAAGGTTTTTCACAGGTGTATGGAGTTGATTATGTAGAAACCTTTGCACCTGTAGCAAAAATGAACTATATTCTAGTTCTCTTTTCTTTTAGCAGCAAATCTAGATTGGGAGCTTCATCAATTGGACATTAAAAATGCCTTTTTGAATGGTGACTTAGAAAAAGATGTGTACATGACCCAACCTCCAGGTTTTTGTGCTAAGGGAAATGAGTATAAAGTCTGCAGACTAAAGAAATCTTTGTATGTCTTAAAACAGTCTTCAAGGGCCTGGTTCAGTAGGTTCCACAAGGCAGTTCAACAGATAGGCTTTAAGCAGTGCCAGTCTGATCACACACTCTTTGTGAAGAGAGGACAAGGAAGAATGGCAGTTTTAGTTGTGTATGTCGATGACATTATTATCACCAGTGATTGGGACTCAGAGATACAGAGATTGAAGAGATTCTTGGCTACTCAGTTTGAAGTGAAGGATTTGGGGTTGGAATTGAAGTTGCCCGCTCTAATCAAGGTATCTTCATCTCCTAGAGGAAATATATTCTAGATCTCTTGAAAGATATGGGGAAGCTTGGAGCAAAACCTATTGACATTCCTATAGATGTAAACCACAGGCTTGGGAATTGCACTAATGAGCCCATAGCAGACACAAAGCAGTATCAAAGATTGGTGGGCAGACTTCTCTACTTATCTATGACAAGACTTGACATTGCGTATGCAGTGGGAGTCCTTAGTCAATCTATGCATGCTCCCAGGGCCACACACTAGGAGGCAGCATACAGAGTTCTTAGATATTTGAAGAAATTGACAGGGCTCCTATTTGAAAAACATGGGCATATGAAAGTTGAGGTTTACACTGATGCAGATTGGGTTGGTTCTATGGATGACAAAAAATCCACTAGTGGCTATTGTGCCTTTATTTGGGGAAATCTTGTTACTTGGAGGAGTAAGAAACAAAGTGCAGTGGGCAAATCGAGTGCAGAAGCTGAATTCAGGGCCATGTCTCATGGTGTGGTAGAACTTCTATGGATAAAGAATCTCTTGAGTGAATTGGGCTTTCCTCTCAGTGGCCCTATGTCACTCTATTGTGACAATAAGGGATCCATCAACGTTGCAGCCAATCCTGTTCTCCATGATAGAACTAAACATGTAGAGGTTGACAAACACTTCATCAGGGAAAATTTTGAAAAAGGAGAAGTTTGCACTCCCTACATCAGCTCTAAGGAACAACTTGCAGACATCCTTACCAAAGGATTAAGGGATGATTGATATCTACACCCCAACTTGAGGGGGAGTGATGTAATCTTAGTTATGTGCCGCAAGGGCACTTTTGTCTTTTCTTTTATTTCTTATATTGTTGCCCTAACATATAAATACAAAGACCCGCGCCGCCAGCTATTCTTCTTCTTCTTCTTCTTCACCCCTTGTGGTTGGGATACGGCTTTGTTCAGTTAACTTTAGTTCATTATCTCAAATCTTTGCCAGATGGTATGAAAATGTGACTCTATTAGGTGTCATTATCCCCTCGTTGGAATGTGGAAGACTTATGTGGAGTAAGAGAAAAAAAGCATATATTTTTGCATGATGGACCTACTTTATATTTGAACTGGGTTTATGTGGGTTTATTTGGCTTGTTGCTGTTTCTGTTTTATGTGAGATGCACATGCATGTGCCATCTGCCTGGCATAGAGACTGGTAATAGTATGCATTATGATAGTAAATGTTTCTTGACACGCCTGCTTGCTTATTTTGCAGGTTGATTTTGTCATGGAGATACTCTCCAAACTTGTGAGTAAGCAGGTATGCTGGCTTGACCAAATATTTTGTTATATTTTTTGTTGGTGTTATTCAAGTGTGTGTGTGTGTGTGTGCATCATGGTTTAGCCCATTTCTTTAGGGGCCAATATGAAGGACTACAGGAATCTCTTTTTCCCCCCATATCCCCAGTATATTGCCTATGCATCAATGATATTTCAAATGTCATCGATAAATCAAACATTTAATGATTAAAATTTCATAATTTCATGGAAACCTTCCTTCATGTTGCTAATATCATCCTAATTTTTCCGAAAAGAAAAAAAATGGAAATTCTGGGTGGGATGACTAGCTTATGATTATGAATGTGATTCAATTGGTGAGTCATTGAAAAAAAAAAAAAAAGACAACTGGAAAAGGGAATTCTCAATCAAATAAAGATATATAATAAGGAAGAAATATTTGTTTAATGGTAACGAGTTAAATGTTTTTGGTAATCAGTATACCTGTTTGAGTCTCTTTATCTTCTCTTGTTTGATATGTACAGTTGTTTATTAGGCCCCGTTTGGTTCGTGGGAATAGGGGTCTGGAGTCAGAATCAGAATGGGCTATTCCGATTCCAACTGTTTGGTTGGGCGGAATCGGAATCCCATTCCCATTCCTGGTGGAATGGCATTCCCCATTTGAGGGAATGGCATTCCTTCCCCCTTCCTTGGGAATGAAACCCATTCCTGCTGACTCCAATTCCCATTATCATTCCTGTCTGAACCAAACAGACTTGGGAATAGACCATTCCCATTCCGATTCGGATTCCAACTGTGAACCAAGCGGACCCTTATTGTTTTTGAGTCTCAAATGTACAATTATTACCTATTCTAATAAAGTGTCATTAACAAATTCCATGTTTATAGTAATCTTTCCCTTTTTTTGGATTCTCCAAATATCTTAGTGAAGTATCTTTAAGTTTCTTATTTCTGTATGGAGAAGCATTTATCGGAGTTGAAATCATGGACCATGGTTTTAATGTTGTTATTGTAGTTTTAATGGTAGCATGGTTTCTTTCTTACAGATATGGAAGATGCCAAAATTGTGGGTAGGGTTCTTGAAATGTGCATATCAGACACAGCCACATTCTTTTCATGTGCTATTACAGGTTTGATATGGCATCTTTCTTTGAATAACGAATTGTTCCTTTCTTATTGGCGTTTACAGTTAAGCGTCTGTCCCCTTTATCCTGCTTGCAGTTACCTCCTCCACAGCTTGAGAGTGCTCTTAACAAGCATTGTAATCTCAGAGGTCCCCTTGCTGCTTATGCCAATCAGCCAACTGTAAGGGCTTCACTGCCAAGGTACATTTTTTGTTGACCCATCTGACTACTGATCCCATGCCAGAAAGGTGCTGTAGGTTTGTGCATCTTTATAAGGGTTGTTGTGTATTTGATTCTTGAGTTGATTTGAGGAGCACGGATGTGGTCAAATCCAGAATATGCCATTCTGGTTAAAGTTTTTTTTGTTTTTTAGAGGATGGAGGGGGGGCTTGCCTGCCATATGCTATAGTGGATGGACTGCTTTGGTCATGTGTGTTTTCCCTTCTTTTCATGTGACAGCTCTTTCCCCACCTGTTTTTTGCATTGACAGTTGGGCTATGTTGTAAATTTTATATATGTTTATTAATAATCCCCACGTGCAGACTGTTCTCTATTTCAATATAGTATATCTCAAAATTCCACCAGTTTTTAGTATCAATTTTTGTGTTCAAGCACAAACTTCATGTTGAATGAGTTAAACATGTTGTAGACCTTTGGGTCTTGTGCTCTCTATAGGAAGTGAACCTTGTGTCTTGTGCTTTTTGCTTTGTTATTTATGAGCTACTTCTTGCCAAGAAAGATGTGTTCCTCACTTACCAGAAAATACAAGGAATAACTTGCAAAAGATTAAGTATTCATGGCCTATATCATTATCAGTTTATCACCATTGTCATCATATGTAATTTATCTCACTATGGGATTGGCAACTCTATTCTCATTCGTCCAACAACCTAAGCCTATGTCTCCATGTTCCCTGAACCCAGTCTCTTCATCAACCTAACCCTGATCTACAGCTACTGCACTTTCATTCTGTGAGAGGTATCTATTATACATTTGTAAATACTTGTATAGACCTTATGTAATAGGAAACCTGTCACAGAGAGTATAGAAGTGCAAGAAAAAATGAGACAGATCCAGACTCCCAACTTACACCAAAACGAGTCCTTATTTGTACATTTGTTTGTCTTCATTTTGTGTGGCCAACCTTTCTTCTAAAAAGTTTGGCTAGTATTATTAGAGTCTAAAATGTACAAGTCCTTATTTGCACATATGTTTATCTTTATTGAATGTGTTTCTTGATTGCTCAACATTTTGTCTGAAAGTTTTGGCTAGTATTATTAGTGTCCTATTAATTTTAGTGTTGTTGTTGATCACAACTCTTGTAAAGCACATCCATACTTCGCTATCCACTTATCTCTAAATCTATGACAGACACTTGCTCAATTTCACCATCCTATTGCTATTGGATAATTGAGCTGTGACAAAATATGATGCTTAAACTTCAACCTATCTGCCCAATCTCTAATATTTTGTTCATTAAATTGTGATCTCTACAATTGGGAAGTTTAACCCTTGGAAAGCTGTCCTTTGACTTTGTTGTTCTAGTACTAAGTTTCATAAGCTAACTTAAGCTGTATAAAACAGATCGATGTTGGCGGTTCTGGGTCTTGCAAATGAATCACATGCACAACGATCATATCATGCACCTTCTCTACACACTTCAGATGCAGGTTCTTCGGTTCATGGTGCAACACTAACGTGACACCTATAGCCATTGAGCTCTAGAACTTGACTAGCAGCGCTTCAATCATCATGGAGGGTGAGAAAATGTTTATTGGCCCCATCCCATGGTTGCTATTGTTGAAAAGGAACAACAGTGGACGGCCCTGATAAACCTTGTCACGTGAGATTATGAACAGGTGATGGGCGGATTTTAACTGGTTAATAGCATGGAATCAGCGGGAAGGAATCATTTTATAGAGGGAGGAGAAATGTTGAAGAAAAGGATCCCTTCTTTGCAAGCCCGTAGGAGAATGTATCATAGTTGTATCTTATTTTCATTTTATTAGCTTATCCTTTTTTCCATCATAGTTTGATGATTTATGTTCTTTCCCGTCCCAATCTAGGGCTTGTTCAATAATATCTTTTGTTGAGTCTGTAATTTGTAGTTAAGTTTTGATCAGTCACGAGCGTCTTCCGTTTTAAATCTCTGTATTGTTGATTCTTGAATGTAATGGCTATTTGCTTTACCTCAGATTTACATTTTCAACTAATATGTTCATACAGATAGGTCTCAACTCTCAAGGGAGTTGATCTAGTGTTTATGTGGGCTACGCCTAATATAACCTTTTGAAAGTACAATGCTAAAGAATTATATCAGGAGCCAGCATTTATGTTGACTATTCAAAATTTTAGAAGCTGATCACAAGTACAAGACCAAAATTCAAAGTTGGAATTTAACATTTCAATATTGCCTTGATTATCTATGCTATCAAAAGGACCTTCTATATACCTTTGGTCATCAAGGAAATACTAATGGGATAACTGATAGCAATCAGAAGTATATGCCAACCTATGCTTTTGAGTGGTAACCTGATTGCTAAATACCTTACTTGCCTGTTTGCAGTGCCTCGATTATACTGATGCACAAGTATGAGAATGCTAAGTGATCTGAGTGTAAATTTTGACGTTTGACTCTTTTATTTGCAATGAAGACGAAATAAAATAAAGTCTGAACCAAATTAAGTAAAGCCAAATGCAGTTACTGTATCCTCATGTATCTGTACTGGTGCAAATAAAATTGCACTTCAAACAAATGGAGCCTTTGGATCCCGATCAAATCAGAGATGATGCACTTGTATATAAAAAATTGCACTTCAAAGTTCAAACAAATGGAGCTTTTGGATCCCGATCGAATCAGAGATGATGCGCTTGTACACAAATATTTTGTATACTTGGGTATGTCAAAATAAATTAGAAAATATAAATTTCTGAATTTTCGTATTTATATTTTGATCGTGTTTCTTTGGAAAAACTTTGGCTGTTGGGGGCCAATAGCCTCTGTTGTTGAGAACATTTTTGGGATTGCGACGTTACCATAGAGGGGTAAAATAGTAATTGCCTTCTATTTCTTTTGAATTATAAATATAGACATGGGCATGAATTAGTAAATGTGTCCAGCCTAAGAAAGCTCTCAACAGCATAGACTGTTGACCAAAGTTAACTCGTTTTCTTTTCATCTCCTATCCTTTTCCCTCCCTATATATGTGGGTGATTGTGTGGATAACACTGACGTATGGTGTGGAGCTGCCATGTCCTGGGAACCAACCAAAGACTCGTAATATTGCTTGCCCACAAAGCCACAATCTGGCACCAGCAAACATGTACTCGTTCATTTAAAAAATAAATAAATAAATACCAGCTCGGGAGCATATTCAACTCGGGAAAGGCAATATGGCTGCAACTGCAAATAGGGGGGGGGAGCCATGCCCCCAATCCCCATTTGTATGTCTTTTATATTTTGGCCCATCTAGTTGTTCAGCTTTACCCCCCCCCTGAAAAAGCAAAATAAATTAACATTCGAATTCAATACAATAAAGATATGGTATATTCAAATCTTATCCTTCAAATATGTGAAATATGGATTCAATTAAATTTGTTTCTACATTCAGAAATCTGACTGAAGCAGCATAAATCTACAAAGCTAAATATGAAAAAGAATAAACTGTATGATATAAACAGAAAAAGTAGGGTTTTTTTTTAAATTCCAAATCCTACTTAATCCTAAAAAGCCCTGAGTTAGAATTATAAAGAATCCAATGATCAAGTGGTCCAACACAAGCACGCGCGCACAGATCACAGTTTTCACACACAAACAAATCAGATTCTAGCAGATTAAATCAAATGACGCCTGAATTCAATTTGATTAATAAATAGATCACATTTTCAAAACTGACCCAATCTGATTATGGTGACATCAGAAATCTGAATCCAGTTTATGGATTGGAGTTGAATTCTAACTTCATTAAAAACCAATCCATTTGCAGCCCTGAGAGGCAAGAAGCTTTGATGGGGTTGAGTTTATACACCTACCCTGTTCTGAAAATGTATGGCTTATAATATTATCAACTTCTGTCTTTGAATTACTGTGCAAGTCGAACGAAGTTAAGGTCAACCCCAACCCAACCCAAGCTGTTAAGGTTGGTATAGCCCAACCTTTGAATTCCTGTTCAGGTTATAGCCCAATTTCTTCACTTTTTTTTTTCATTAAAATGTTCGTATAATTTTAAGATGGACTGATATTAGATACATATGGGTACAAGGTTATGGTGCTTTAGGAGTAATTTAAAATTATTGAATGCATATATTTGTTTTTATACATACGTACATACGTATTTGTTTTTGTACAAATACAGAAACATGTTAGATTCGCGTTGAAGTTGCGAAAATGCATCATCCCTAACCCAACACAGAGCTCTATTTTTCTTGCTTGCCTTGTCTTTGTTTTTTTTTTTTTTCATGCTTTGTTCCTGATTAATGAATTATCTGGTTTACCCAAAAAAAGGAAAACACAATCGAGAGTCAAATTCATATTTTTCAACCGAAACCCTAGCACAACATTCAAGCCAACATTTTTAGATTGGGTTCAGAACTTCAGATAACCCAGCCCAAGAAACACTCCTAATTCCCAATTTTCCCATGCATGTACGGGTCCTTCATGTTCTCAATAGAATCATCTCTTTTCAAGCAAATGAAAAAAGAAAAACCAAATGCTTATAATTTTGCACTCGAATAGGTGATATTTATAATGGCGCTGTAGGAAAGAAAATGTTTCAAAAGACCATTCTTCAATTATATGATTATCTATTAAACGCCCCAAATCCAAAGGGACTACAGAATACAAGAACTAGTCCAAATTGCTGGAACAAAGCTAGATTTGTAGCACAATTTTTCCTTGAAACACACACAAAAAAAAAAACCGATCTATAAAATGGCTCTCACTTGATTTTGATACAAGGCCTACCAAAAGATAGGGTATTGGCACAAACCAGAAATTTTGGTGTGCATGATTTGAGTCAGAAATCCAGTATTCCAGTGCAAAAAAAATTTACAAGTACATCACAAAAGCAACATCAACTCTACAGCAAGATTGAATACTGCTTCCCGCAAAAGAATATAAAGCAGAAAAATTTTAAAAGATACAAAAGAACACTGATTCTCTTCTGGACTGTTGCTGTTGTGCTGTTATATGCTAATGCTGCTACTGCTGTTGATGGTCGACAGTGGAGGCACTAACAATTGTGTGCTGCGGGATGAGGAAGCCCACAAGAACTAGATATTGTTAAAGCCACTGTCATGAAAAAGTAAAATGAAGTATGAGAATACAGTTTACTTATTGAATTAGTTTAAAAAGATAAAGAAGAGTCTATTTCCTTTCACAAGAAACACTAAAAACTTGCAAAGTTCAAAAGCTACCAAGTCAATGCCAAAAAACCCTACTTTACAGAATTCCAAACAAATGGTAATTATTGAGAGTCTAAAAATAATGCATGGAAAAGCATCTAACAAGCAGAACCAAAAAAAAGCATTAAGCAACTCAAATCTATTAGGATAATCATAGCCACCACAATCCATAACTTATAACACCTGATGCAGGAAAAGGTTAGGTTTATAGGAGAAAAGCAAGAAGCGGGAACACTATTATATAACCGCTTCAATAGAATTTGTGGTTATCTGCACAAAAGATTTTAATAAAAAAGATATATATTTTCCAATTTATTTACATACTTTGTCTTTTAGATAAGAAAAAGAAAACAGCTTTTATTTTCATTATAGACCAGTGTCTGCAACTGCTACTGTTTCAAATGTTAGGAGAAATCTTAAAGTGATTATAAACAGACCTGTTTCATTGACAAAATAATTAAGCAGCTGATTTTCTTCACTTCAGAGGAAGTATAACATCCAGGTTCTTCTGTAACCGCCAACCTCTGGGATGAACAAGACCATGAGCTTCCAAATGAAGATGCCAATTCAAAACCCTGCCACACCCATGGGGTATGCCTTCCATTTGACTTTCATCTTCCACCACCTGCTCTATAAATGTAGTCTCCTGAGAATGTTAAATAAAGAAAACCAGTTATAGCATGACACGAAAGGTTGTAGCATAAGCAACAGATATATGTATGATTTATCAAAGTACATCAGAATAAAGTATAACGCATACTTGAAACCCTTCCTTCACTGTGTCAAGCTGACGTATAGGATCTAACACAGGGCGATGCCATATCTTGGGGTTCCAGAGAATGGTGCTGTTGAAAGCAAATCCTGACATATCAACATGAAACCTTCTAAGCTTCTTGCTCTTCTCATTTGTGTGCCATCCAATTACTTGACTTCCATTGCAGACCGGGCCTTCCAGTATTGCCTTGTTTTTGCTTTGAGTGAGCATGGAAACAGGCCAAGTGCCAAAACGCCTGCAAATGATCATAAGAAAAATATCAAGAATTGTGAAAGCCATAACACACAGATAAAGGAAAACAGGAGCTTATAGCAAAATTTAGTGTTCAAAATTAGACAAATGGTGCTCCATTTTGTTGCTGGAGGCTTTAAAGACTAAAATGACTTTTTTTTGCCACAGAAGGTTGACATGGCAGAAACCCCATCCATATGATGAGTACATGATTCACCATATATGTACTTGTCCACATTAGAACTGCAAATGATAGCTACTTATCTGAATTCAAATTCGAATCTGGTATTATTATGGTGATCCAAATTCAATCCATCTATAATTAGTTTGAATGTAAATCAATCCGAAATTGATCCAATATATATCCAGTCCACCCGTCCCAGGACCAACATTGGGTAATGGCCCCTTTTCCCCTCATATCTTAAATAAAATTAGTATGTATCAATTAGTAAAGTTGGTTTGGATATTGTTGTAGGAAATCAAACTTTGATGGTTGCAGCTTAGGTAACCCATGTTAAGCTGAACTTCTAGGCCCTGAGAATTTTCATGTGAACCAAGTTTCTCAGAGCCTATAGGCAAATTCTCTGAGAGTTGAATTTCTAGTAATATTACAAGGGTTAAAGCTAGCTACAAGCAACAGATAGACAAATTTAGAAGTGGAAGGAACCTGTCAAGTTGTGGTTAAGGGAAAGAAACATCACGGGTGCTAACATTTCTGGATAAAGAAGCAAAAGCCTTGGCTACAAATTTGAATTGCTTGTTCAAATGGGCTCCAAGAGTTGATAATACCCTAGAAAATTCATTAGACAGATTAGAGTTACAAGGTATAATCTTGAATGGGGCTATCCAGGGTTGTGGGTTGAGTTGTAAAACCACTTCCGTTTTCTGGTTTTTTCATTCATGGGATTGAATAGCTAAACGCTATTCTCCTTGCACCTTATTCATTATTTGTTTGGTGGGCCGAGATTTCTATCTTCAGTGAATGAGATTCTCTTCATGGTTGCCAATCAAAAAATTATTTGTTCATTCTTTTATTTACAGCTCTGTGGTGAAAATAGCCACAGTTTGTTTCATAATGGACAGCAAATTTCCAGAAAAGAAAAGAAATACGGAGATAAAAAGTACGAAAAACAACCCAGGAAAAAAAAAGGCTAAACCCCAGTCTTCATAAAAGGTTAACCCAATCAGTCTTATTGCTTGCTGAAAATTATAAAAGAAGCATATTGGATGAAACTGCAATGCTAGCAAACAAAGTAAAGAACAAAACAATCTGGTCCTGGTTTGAGCCTTCTGGAATTTTGGCTTCATAATCATCTTTATGTTACTTCAAACCTTCTGAAATATAATCCGAGCTTTGACTCAAGCATACAACCTAATACCCTAAACCAAAAAATTTATGTCATATTGGCCTAATGTTTTTGGCTTTTTACTCTATTTATTTTTGTTGTGCAGTAGTTGCACAGAAAATGCAAAACATTTTTAGAAGACTCACAAATTGTTTCTTACCGATCACAGGCTTGACTGCAGTGATGCTGCAGAAGAATTAAGTGTGGGAGAAAATGATACATCTATAAATGTAAATTGATGAGTAAAATGATTGTTAAAAATAACAGACATTCCATGGAGCCAGGTTAGAATCCACTGCTTGATATGATGGTAAAATCCGTGGCTGACAAGCATGAGAACAGAGTTCAAATCTGAGGGTGGCCACTTTGTGCAAACAAAAAAAAAAATGCTGGAGGATAGAATGATATCCAGTCTACTGTCTACCCCTCCAAAGGAACCAGCATTTGGAAATTGGAATGGCCTCTACTCCATGGACCAGGATGAACACATGCATGGTTTGACATTTGATATTTGGGCAAATTACCATCCAAATGAGTACATATTCAACAAAATATCATCCATATGCACACTACAGGATGAATAAAACCAATCAAAGAAACAAGTCCAAAAATTGTATTCATAACAAATGAGCTTGGAAAAGTTTATGCTAGGCAATGTTATTGCAGTTCTGGAAATAACCACCTTTTCCAGTACTACAATCATATTGGGTACAAAATTAAACTGATTGAAATTGCCTAGAGGATCCACAATGGGTATATGTTAGAAGACTGACTGGAAAAACGTAACATCGGAGACAAAGTTGAAATATTCATGTAGAAAAGGAAAGTGAGGAAATTGGAAAAAGAAAGAATACCTGATTTCTCTTATGCTTTCAAATAGCTGAAGAGAATAGATGTTATCATCATCTGCAAAGTAGACAATACCATCCAGTCTATGGTGTTCAATATGCTCGAGTGCCGTGTTCCGCTGGTGAACGCCTCTGTCTTTTATATTCGTCAAATTCTTGGTGCACACCAGGTGTCTATACATGACACTGCTTTTCCTTAGTATCTCAGCAGTCTCCGTTGAAGCTGAGTTCATCTCCACGACAATCCACAGCAGGGGTGGGGGAACAAGACTTAACGTGTGTGCCAAGCGGTTGAGATAGAATGCCTGGAGTGCCCGATTGTATGTGGGAGTTACAACTATCAGCTGCTTCTGGGGGATGAAATCGAATCTCTCCACCACCTCTTGTTTTGTCTCAAGACCTAAATTCACCGTCTCCATCACGACATTTTCCTGTCTGGCAACGACTCGGAGGTCCTGTTGCAGATTAACCGTAGGGGGTCTAATCTCGAAGGAGATGCGATGGCTGTTGATATCATCCACATTCCAAAATGGAGCCAATCCAAGCAACAGACCAATAACGAAACATAGCAAAAAACTATACAACGACCGTTTCCACGTCTGATGACCCTTGCGGGAGTGTCTCAGCGGAAAAATTGCCGCCAGAAATCGCCAAATTCTAGCTGCCAATACGGAAAAGGACAGGGAAGGTGACGACGAATAATTTGGACCAGCGATAATCTTATGGGACGGAGATGAAATCGACAAAGGATTCCCCCCATTCTGGTAAGAACGGTCGTAATACGCAATGGATTGACTTCGCCGAAACGACGCCATAATTCAAATTGTGAAGCACAGAGAAACCCTACTTCATCCCATAGTCTGATCCGATTTCCATGGTTCCCACAAAAATTCTCTACTCGATTAAACAGCAACGAATCCAACAATAGCAACCAGATCAAATGAAAACAACACGAAATGAGAAAGAAAAGGAAGGGAACAATTGAATTAGGGAAATTCAATGAGGAGATCTAAGTTGATTCACCGGAGAATCGAAAAAAAGATTTGCGGTCACAAGTGACAAAGCGTTATAAGGATCAAAGCAGTAATAACAATTTTACTACCAAATCTTTGTTGATGTCGCACACTCGAACGTTTGTTTCGGCTTATTGTCTTTTCTACGACTGGTCTCCGGTTAACGTGTATAGAAAAGCGGCGACGATACAGCGGCGTTCCGAGAAAGGGGAGGAGACGGCCATGGTTGTAATATAAATTTTTGCCGGGGGCGAACTGCCCAAATCCTTGATGGATGATTGGGTGGTGTTGGGAACGAAAAATTACGCGCTACGCCTACGCGCCCGTACTGGAACAAACACCTGTCATGTTTTTTGGGACGAAACTGAAACGTGGGAAGGTTCTTCGGTGTCAATGGCACGGCCGGTGAGAGTGACAAAAACCCCCATTGTTTCTAATAAAGAAATTAATTAATATTTAAAAATGGTTTACATGAGTTTAATTAATCAATAGAGTTGTTGGGAAATTATTTTCCCGGGAACCATTGAAAGATTGGTGGTGGACCTTTCAAAGACCCTGTTGCTTGAAGGGGATTGTTATATAGAAAAATGTGTTTTTCTGTTATGACATTTGTGAAAGTGCAAAAATTTGAGGGTTTTCAAAAATCTCTCGATTCCTTCTTTTAACGTCATTTGAAAAGGCTCTCGATTAACTAGCTCATAGAATTTCAAGAATTTTCAAAGAAGCCTAATGGCGATGGTTTAAATAAAGATTATAAATTCATAAGATGGAATTCCCCCGATTATGGTGAGATTAAAATCAATTTTGATGCATCTCAAATGGAGGACGGTTTGTGCATCATTGCGGCTCTTGCTAAAAATCATTTGGGTGCAGTTTTGGATATTAAAGTTCATAAATTGGGCTTTACCTTCATCAATATGGTGGAAGCTTGGGCTGCCTTGGAAGCTTATAATTTAGCTTTGAACTTCACAAACTTTCCTATCATAATTGAGGGTGATTTCAAGATTAAAATTTCTTGTCTAAACAAATCCAGTCCATGCATGTAGAATCTGAGGAGTGTCATTCAAGACTGCCGGGAGCTCAAGGAGAAGAGTGGGAAGGGAATCATCTACAAGCATATTTATCGAGAAGCAAATCAAGCTGCAGATTGGCTGGACTCGCTCACCATGCTCATGAAACTCAATTGCTGAGTGATAGCTTTATATCTCTTAATCTTTGTAAGTTGCCTTGGCTGTTTGCATTTACTTGTGATTTGTGGGGACGTGCTACCCCCGTCTTGTCTTGTGTAGTTCCTTTAGTTTTATTAAAAAAAAATGGTTAATTAAGACGTAGATTAAAAGTAAGTTCAAAGCAAGAAAGTGAAAAGGCAAGAGAGTCTTCCAACTGAGTCAGCGGAAGCAGAGACCGGATCTGCTTGTGAGGCTCCCATGCGTGAGGAGAAGATCCCGTTCCGCGGAAGCATTACAGACGGCACTGATTCAGCATGTTTGCATGCGGAGACTGAGGGCATGTGTCTCGATAAAGCCCAAATCGTTGGGACCAGGGAGATGCATGTTGGTAGACTTCAACAAGTTGGGGTTGGGGGGAGTAGAGATCTTAATTTGGCTCTATTTAGCCACCAGGTGTGCTGTCTCATCAGCCATTCAATATGATTATAATTTGGGGCAGAATATTTAAAGAATGATTGAATAAATACTATCACTTTAAGGGAATAAAATATTACTCAAACAACAGCATCACGTCTTTAATACCAAATCAGTTTTACGTCTGGAGTAAAACTAAAAATATATTAGACAGAAGTAACCTCTACAAAGGTCTCAACCCTAGGAGTTTTTGTCCGTTGGGAGACCTTATGAGTTAGTAGTGTAGAAATTAAGTTCTTAGTTCTCATAAAAAACTAGTGGCAGAATTAGGGGGGAAATATATGGTTAATAGTGTAGTTGTTGAGCAGTCGAAGATGGATGGCATGTTTATATGCACTATTAAGTAGGTGCAGTAATTCTATATGATGATAATAATGTATTCAAAAGTTTTTATAAATTTTATGTATTTTTATTTTTATATTTTTTGTTTTTAATTATTAATTGGATGCAGATTGTCAATTCTAAATAGGTATATAAATATTTTATACAAATATGTGATAATTGGATTGAATTGTGAATTTTAAGTATCATTGACAGACTTATTTGTTTGGTTATATTCTTCTTTTTGTAATGTTTTATCTTTATTTGTTCATTTATGAAAAAAAAATGTATGATTTAAATAAAAATAAATGAATGAAGTGAAAAGTAGCAGTTCAATTTACAATTTAAACATCGCAATTAAATAGATACTAAATTCAAAAATGAGTATTTTAGTCAAAAGAAATTTCCAAAATCTTATTCATATTTTTAATAGTAGTGTATATATAGAATTATAAATGTGTTAAATTTTTTTATAATTTGTTTTATTTTTGTGTGTAAAAAATAATTCTAATGTGCTACACTTACTTTTTGTTTAATATGATAAATATATGATATTATAAATGTGCCTGATTTTTTTTTGCAAAATTTATGTACTTTTTTCATTTTTGTATTTTTATATTTTATTAATTTAATTATTTGTTTATGATATTAAATTTTGACACATTTGACCAATAAGTTGAACTAATGATCTTTGTCAAATAGTAAAATAATTTCATTTTCGGTCAATTCTAAATTATGTATGTCATTTTCATCATCAATAAAAACAATTATTATTTATTACACTATTTTTAAATGTGATTGATAAAAATATCATAAATGTGTCTACTTTTTCTATTTTTTGTAATTTTCTATATTTATTTATATTTTATAAATTTTATTACCTAACTATCACTTCATAGGTTGATCAATTTGAGTTGGATGGTTGAATTACTTAGCCACCACTTGGATAAAGAATGATTTTATTTTTTAAGTCAATTTTAAAATATATATATAGGTTTATATTGTTAAAAATATTGGAATACATCTAATTAATAGTATTTATTAATAAAAAATAACTTAAATATATGATTTAATAAGAACAAATGGGAGTCAATGCTTTAAGTAAAAGAGTTAATGAGAGAGGATTAAATGAAGTAGAAAGTAATAATTGAAGTTGCATTTTCAACCCTTACAATTGGAGATGGACTAAATACACATATATGGGCATTTTGCTAACATTAAAAAACTTTCACCCTGCATCTACACTTTTATATATAGTATATATTTTAATATACTTCTTTGCCTACACTTAGGAGTGTCCATGGGTCAGTTTAGTTCGGTTTTTAGTCTGCTTGATCAACCAAGTGGACTTGGTTTGGTTGGGAAACTTTCCATTTGAAACTAATTGACAATTAGTGAAAATCGACCCTACAATAGATAATTGGTTTGGATTGATTTATTTATGTTGGTGGTTGGTTCACAAGACATCCCATAAGTAGTTTTCCACTATGTTTTCAAAGGATTTGACCATGATATCAATAATACATTATGGAGCTGTTTGGCATCATTGTCATTTCCTAGAGCAACGGCGCCACATCAGCACCACATCGGAAAAAACAATGCTCCAAGAAACAGGCATTTGTTTGGAAATGTTTTTCCATAAAAAACGGTGCTCCAAGTCACGCCTCGGAAATCGGGAAGCCATGGCTTGGAGCAATGCCAAATTTGGCATTTCCTAGAGTTGCAGCTCGTTGCTGCCATCAGTGCAGCGATGTGGCACTGGATAATGGGTACTAGTGCTGAAAACGTTTCCTGGAGCAATGGTACCAAACAGAAAAAGTTGTTGTTGCTCCAGGAAACGTCCTACCTGGTAGCAACGATTCCAAACAAAAATTGCTCCAAGCCACACATCAGTAGCATCGATGCCAAACATATACTATATTTGAAAAACTTGTGATCAATTAATTAGTATCATAAACGCATTAACCAATCAGATGATACTTATCAAAATTCGTGGGTTAGTTTTGATTGGTCAAAGCTTTTCCAATAAAGTGTCTTTTTGGCATCATAAATTTTTCATGTTTTCAAAAGATTTAAAAAAAAAAAACTTCACCAAAAAATAAGATAGAAATCATAGATTGAATTGGTCAATGTGAAGGAAGTAAGGTTTTCCACACCGTGCTGGGAGGTGGTTGGAAGGCGTGTTGTGTGTGGAGCAAATCCAATCTTTGTGGGACAAGTTCTTGGCATCATGGATTTTATTCTATTCTATCATTTCTTATCATCTCAGGGTAATGGAAGAATGCATTATTAGGGGTGCATAATTAAGGTTCAATTTGAGAAGAGTATAAACACACACACACACATATACTACTTAAAAAAGCACCAATGGCCTCAATAATATTTTTGGATTTTCTAAGAACAAAATTTACTCCTCTATATTTAAATTTATTGATAAAAAATGAGGGCAAATAAGGTAATCGGTTATTGATATTAAATGGGTTTAAAATAGGTAATTTTAAGATATTCAATGCATTCAATCCTCTCTCATTAAATCCAACATTTAAGTTATTAACTTGCATTCATGTTCATTTAATCATATATTTAAGTCATTTTTGTTTCTTCTCATCATTAAGTTTTATTAATTAAATCCATACTTAATAAATTAATAATTCTAATAACATGAAAGCTTATACTTTTAAAGTCTACCTAACAAAAATAGTGTCTTCATCTAGGCAATGGTAAGAAATTAAATCATTTTGGGTCAAATGGGTCAATCCATATTGCCACAATTAAATAATAAAATGAAAAAAAATAGATAAAATGAAAAATTGAAAATTAAAAAAATTGGGAACATTTTTAAAATACATATTAAACAATAATAAGTATGATAAATATGAAATGTTTTTTATTAATGATGGAAATGAAATGTAAATTTAAAACCAATTAGAAATAAAAAATATTTTCCTATTCTACTCATTAAATCCAATTTTTAAGATATATGTTTATCATTATTAAATTCTTGTAATTAAATCCATAATATTATTTTAGTAGTATAAAAATAAATATTTTGAAAACAAAACCATTTTCTTCCCTCCCGGTGGAGGGTAAGCAATTCGACCATTTGGGGTCAAATTAATTAATAAATAATGTTATAATTAAATAATAAAAAATTAAAATAAATAACTATGAAATATAAGAAGTATTTTTATTTTTTATTAATGATGAAAATGAATGCTAAAATTAAAATCTACCTGGAAATGAAATGATGCCATATTCAAATAAAAATAATAATAATAGAAAATACAAAGGATCACAAAAAAAAAGATAAAGAAATTTTGGGCACATATCTAATGTTATATATTTATAAAAAATAAAATATTTGGTACATCTCTAATATTGTGCATTCATTATAATGAACAAAAATAAGTTTATACATAAGAAATAATTTTATCAATGATGGAAATGTAATACAAAATTTAATGTCAACCTAAAAATCAAACTATTTTTCTTTTTAGATGGTGGGTTAGTGTATTGAGTCAAATGATACCACAGACAAATAAAAATTAAGTGTGATAAGTAAAAAATATTTTATATAATGTAAATGAAATATATAATTTAAAGAAAAAATTATAGTCAAAGTCAGTTGTACATCTAAAAATAGGTCGCAAGTTGGTTCAGAAACCAACAAAACTTTGACAATCAGTTATACATTTCAAATTATAAAAAACCCTACCATGTCATTAGAGGCATATGTGGTTGTTACCAACATGGGACTCTTAGTCCATGTTAAAGCCTATATCGAAAATAGGTTTTCAGTTTCTCTTCCACTCCACCTGTGTCTTGACCTCCCTCCCTTCTCTCTCACTCTCATAGTCATATCTCGATCTTCATCTCCCTCTGTCTCTTCCACTATTTCAGCTTTGGTCTATAGCCAAATCAAAACCCCTCTCTCTTTCTCTCTCTATTGTTCTTCCTCAATCTCTCATTTTCTTCCCCCTCACTCTCCCTCTCGATCAATATCTCCTTTTCCCTCGATCTCTATCATTCTTTAGTTGGTGTAAATTTCATAGCCAAGAGTTTCTTGTGAATTTTTATCAATTTGGTATAATGATTTTTGAACCATACCAAGTTGGTCTCATGCTCTTTTATACAATATGATTAATACCATATAAGTGTGTAAGAAAATTAAAAAAAAAAAAAAGAACAAGAGAGGGAGTGGGGAGAAATTGAGGGAGAATGATAGAAATTAAGGAAGAATGAGAAATCAACTGAGAAAGAGAATGAGAGAAATTGATGAATAAAGATAGCTAGAGAGAGGATGAGAGAGATTGATATAGAGAATGTAAATACAAAAACCAAAAACCATTTTTATTTGTTTTCAAATCACACAGTCATTGAGTAGATAAAGATGACTGTGAGAGTGAGAGAGTGTGAGGGATATTGAGAGAGAGAGAAACTAAAAACCCTTTTTTATTTTTCCAATCACCCAACATTAAAGGGCAATTCCAGTATAAGCTTTTTGTTGTGTCCAATATGGATTAAGAGTCCCATGTTGGCAACAGCCACATAAGCCTTTGATGACATGTGAGGGTTTTTATAATTTGAAATGTAGAGCGGATTGTCAGAATTTTGTTGGTTTTTGGACCAACTTATAGCTTAATTTTAAATGTACAACTGGCTCCGACTATATTTTTCCCTAATTTAAAACTAATCTAAAAGCAAAGCTATTTTCTTATCTAGATGGTGGGTCAATGATCCAACTTTTTAAAGAAACTCATGATGTCATAATTGAATAATAAATATTTAAAAAATTATAGAACACCAAAAATTAAAATGTATAGAATTTTGTTGAAAACATTTGAGAACATTTCTAATGTTATATATTCATCATATTAAATAAAAATAATTGTTAAGATAAAATTTATTTTTATTTACGATAAAAATGTAATATAAAATTTAATAATAATAATAATAATTGTTATTTGCTACAAGCATTTAAGTTTATTTTTAATCATATTATTACTTTTGTTAATTTTCAATTTCTATCTTAGCTATGATATATTTACAATTCAAGTAATTAATACGAAGAAAATTTTCTCACATGAAACACATGTGTTTAATTACTAGTATATAGCAAAAGAGAACATTAAAATTTACTCTCTTTACTCTCCACTTTCTTTTAGACTGTGTTTAAGTATAGAAAGGTAAGGAAACCTATAAAAAGTTTGTAAAGGTTTCCTTACCTTTCCCTTCCTCTCCCTACCTTTTCCTTCGAACAAAACATAGCCTTAGGTTGTATTTGGTTTGAAAAAAAAAATGTAGGGAAAGGAAAGCAAAGATAGGGAAACTTGTACAACCAAACACAGTCTAGCCTTATAGCAAAAAAAAGGGCAAGGAGCCCCCCCCACCCATGGTGTTGTTTTAGCTTTTCTTTCACTTCACCAGTAAGTATGCATGTGCTTTGTACATGGTAATTTTCTACGATTTTTTATATATCCATGGCTATAATATTTATTCTTATTTATCATGCTTATTTTTTTGTTTAATGTGATGAATATACAATATTAGATATGTGTCCATATGTTTTTACAAACTTTTTTGAATTTTATACTTTTGTTTGTTTACATATTTTTAAAATTTATTATTATTTAATTATGACATCAAAGTCTGACACATTTGACCTAAATGGTTGAATTGTTGACTTTCCACCAAATAGGGAAACAACTCATTTTTTTGTTATTTTTAAATTTGTATTTTTTCTCTTGTCAATTAAAACAATTATTTTTTGCCACACTTATTTTCCTTTTATATGGTTAGTTAATATCTTAAACATAAAATTTAATGAGAGGGAGTTGAATGGGGAAAAGTGTGGTCATTCAAATTACATTTTGTACCCTCAAAATTAGAGGTACCAACTTCAAAAAATAAGGGTATTCTAGTCAATAACAAGATTCAATAAATGCTAATGAGAGTTGCTACCTTAAATACAAGACATAATGAAAGTGATTTTAATGGGGAGAAAAGTATGTGTTAAAGTTACATTTTTTTACCTTACAATTTTAGAGTGACCAAAAAAAAAATGGATATTTTAGTCAAAGATAAGTTTTGCAATCCTTTCACACTTTTAATGGTAGTACTAGTAAAAGTCCACGCGCATTGCACGTGGCAATATCAAATGATGATGATGATAATAGTCAGCAACCAAATGACCTTATTGGTTGAATCCTTTCACACTTTTACTTAATTTTTTTCTTTGTATTTTAGCCATTTCTATCTTTACTAACAATAATTCTTATTTTTCAAACATATTGTTGTTTAATATGAAGAGCTAGCAAAGGGGGCCCTGCGTTGCAGGGGCTCGCTCATAAACTCTCAGGCTCGAGCTCGATTTGAATTAGAGACTTAAGCTTGAGCTCAATCTCGGATACCTTTGGTTGCAGGTCTCTCAAGTAGCCGAGGTGCCGAGCTAGCCGAGGTCTCCCTCAATTGTCGAGGTGCCAAATTGAGGTCTCCCTCAACTATTGAAGTGTTGAGTTGAGGTTTCCCTAGCAGGCGAGGTGTCAAGCTAAGGTATCCCTTAGTTGACAAGGTGTCAAGCTGAGGTCTACCTTAGTTGTCAAGGTGTTGAGCCGAGATCTCCCTTAGTGATTGAGGTGTTGAGCCGAGGTCTCCCTCAATGGTCGAGGTGTCGTCTATCTCAAGCTCGAGCTCAGAAGTTTGAGCTTGGCTTGGCTCAAATTCGACTACCTTTGAATGCAAATCCCCTAGCGGCCGAGATGCCGAGCTGAGGTCTCCCTCAGTTGGAGAGAGAGTGGCATTCTTGTAATTTATAAGAGAGAGAGAGAGTTGGTAGGAAAGAGAGTGGCATTCTTGTAATTTGAAAGAAAAAAAAGCAAGAGAGAGGGTGGGTAGAAGATAGTGGAATTCTTGTAATTTGAAAGAAAAAAAGCAAAAGAGAGAGTTGGTAGAGAGTGGCATTCTTATAATTTATATGAAAAATAGGCAAAAAACACGGTTAGATTCCATCTCGCTCATCCTCATGCCTTATTACGTACACATTTCAGCTGAATATATTTATATAGACATATAACATTAATGCATGTTCAAAAATTTCTATCAAATTTATAAAAAATATATATATTTGTATTTTTATTATTTAATTTATGAGATAATAAAAATTACTTATTTACCAAGAGGAAATGTAATTTCAATATATTGTTTGAATAATGGTTTTTAATATTGTGGTCAAATCAATTATATATATATATATATATATATATATATATAATGAAAGTAGTTGAAAAAATACTTATATTTTTTTGTTTTTCTTTATTTCAACTATTATATTGTCTTTTCCTTTTAACAATTTATGATTTTTTTAAATTAAATCAGATCGTATTAGATCCGGATATCCAACATCTTGATTAGATTCAGATTTGAATCAATATTTATGAGATTCGATAAGATATTCGAATCGAATTGAATTCAAAATTGCTTCGATCTATTTGCATCCCTACCAAACCACTTGCCTATAATGACCTAGCCAATTAAATCATTGAACCATTTGACATGGTTAGTGGGGTCATGTGTTAGACATTAATGCTCTTTATTTTTTATCCTAATTTTTATCCCATTTCTATCATTAATGAAAATGATTCTCATTAATCACACTTTTTTTTATATGACAAATATATAACATTATATAATGCATCCAAAATTATCTACAAATTTCTATATTTTCTAGAATTTTATGTATTTTATTATTTAATAATAACATCATGTGTTGATCCATTTGACATGGATGGTTGAACCACTAACCTACCACTTGGATGGAAAAACCATTTGTTCTTTTTTGGTTGATTTTAAATCATGCATTACATTTTCATCACCAATAAAAGTAATTCTTATTTTTGCACGCGATAGTATCAAATGATGATGATGATAATAATTAGCAACCAAATGACCTTATAGTTGAACTGTTAACCTATTTAATCAGGAAAATGGACTATGATTAAGATATTAATTCATTTTTTTCTTTGTATTTTAGCCATTTCTATCTTTACTAACAAAAATTCTTACTTTTTAAAACATATTTTTGTTTAATATGAAAAACATATAATATTAATGTATGTTCAATTTTTTTATAAAATTTATAAAAAAAAATTATATTTTTATTTTTTATTATTTAATTTATGAGATAATAAAAATTACTTATTTACCAAGAGGAAATGCAATTCCAATATATTGTTTAAGTATTGATTTTTAATATTGTGGTCAAATCAATTATTTATATATAAATAGTATTTATATATAATATAGATGTTATTTATTATTTATTTATAAATATGTTATTTATATTACATTTTTGTAAACTTTTTATACGATGGAAATAGTTGAAAATACTTTTATTTATCTTTTTTTTTATTTCAACTGCTATATTTTCTTTTTCTCCTAATAACATATTTTTTTTTAAATTAAATCAGGTTCGTATATCCGACATCTTGATCGGATTCGGATTCAAATCAATGTTTATGAGACCCATTCGAATCTTTGGATCATATCAGATTTGAATATACATTGATTCAAATTTGATATGATTGTTTGCATCCCTACTAAACCACTTGCTTACAATGACCTAGATAATTAAATCATTGAATCATTTGACATGGTTAGTCGGGTTTTGTGTTAGACATTAATGCTCTTTATTTTTTATCATAATTTTTATTCCATTTCTATCATTAATAAAAATAATTCTCATTAGTCACACTTTTTATATAATGAATATATAATATTATAGAATGTACCCAAAATTATCAACAAATTTTTATATTTTTTAGAATTTTATGTATTTTATTATTTAATAATAACATCATGTGTTGATCCATTTGACATGGATAGTTGAATCACTAACCCACCACTTAGATGGAAAAACCATTTTGCCTTTTCGATTAATTTTAAATCATGTATTCCATTTTCATCATCGATAAAAGTAATTCTTATTTTCATATTTATTTTGTTTAATATGATGAATATATAACAATAGAATTGTATCAAAATGCTTTATGTATAAAGCTTATATTTTTCTTTGATATATTTATATATATATATATATATGTATATGTATGTATGTATTTAATATTTATTACTTATTTATGACATTATAGATTGACCCATTTGACTTAGAATGTTAGGTCATTGACCTACCTACCATTTAGATATAGGAATGGTTTCATTTTAAGGTTGGTTTTAAATTTTGTATTTCATTTATATCATTGATAAAATAATTATTATTTATCATATATATTTTTGTTTATATTATTAGTATACAATATTATAGATGTGCCCACAATTGTTTCATTTTTTTTGTACTATTCTATTTAAAAAAATAATTTTAATTATACATCATGGGTTAACCTATTTGACCTGAAAGTTTGAACCACTAATCCACTCCCTAGATAGGAAGATGGTTTAATTTGTATATTCGATGTCCATCATTAATAAAATTATGCCTATTTTATCATATTTATTATTTAATATGACAAATATATAATAATAGAAACGTGCTCAATTTTTTTCAAATTTTTTTTCTATATTTTTTATATTTCTAAATTTGTATTATTTATTTATGACATCATGAATGCCATTAATAAAATAATTATTGCTTATCATACTTATTTTTGTTTATATTATTAATATATAATATCATACATGCGCACAAAATTGTTTCATATTTTTTTGTACCATTCTATTTTTAATTATACATCATGGGTTAACCTATTTGACTTGAAAGGTTGAACCACTAACCTACCCCCTAGATAGGAAGATGGTTTAATTCCCCATCAGTTTTAAGTTGTATATTTGATGCCCATCAATAATAAAAGTATGCCTATTTTATCATACTTATTTTTTAATGTGGCAAATATATAATAGTAGAAACATGTCCAATCTTTTCTATATTTTTTGAATTTTTTATATTTCTAAATTTGTGTTATTTATTTATGACATCATGAAATTATCAATTTGACTCAGATGGTTGAAGTACTTACCCATGACCTAGATGGAAAATATGATTTCATTTCTAGGTTTATTTTAAAAATATCAAATTTCATTATATTAATAAATATTGTGTATGGATTTTTTAGTGGAATTTAATAATGATAAACAATAATATTTTTTTTATATTTCTAAATGTGTATTATTTATTTATGACATCATGAAATTATCTATTTGACCCAAATAGTTTAACTACTTACCCACCACCTAGATGAAAAATATGATTTAATTTCTATGTTTATTTTAAAAATATAATATTTCATTATATTAGTAATTATTGTGTATGGATTTATTAGTGGAATTTAATGATGATAAACAAAAGCATAAATGTTGGATTCAATGAGAGAGAATGTGATTTATATAATGACTTAAATGTTAGACTTAATGAGAGGTAATTGAATGTACTTAATGATATTCTTTTAATAAAATTTTCTGCCCTTTAAATGGAGATGAACTAAATTCAAGAGGAGGGATATTTTCGTAAAATAAAATTTCCAAACGCCAATACCTCCTCGTTCACACTTTTCTAAGTAGTATAGATAGATATATAGATAGCATACAAGAATACTTAAAGTGGAACATTGCTCTATTCAATGGAATGGGAGTGAGGAAAAGGAACTTGCATCATATGGACCCTTTGGTCCACATTTTACATGTATCCTCCAATAAATTTCGCCATGCCTTCTAATTCTTAAAATTTTAAAATCAATGGGAATCAACGGAATGATGCAACAACCCTTATCTCGTTTCTCTCTTTCCTGCTATTACCTTCTTTTTTTTTCTTCCTTCCATCACTTTTTACCTTAGTGCACTCTAAGGAACAAATGGGCAATCTCCTCCTCCTCCTCCTCCTCTCTCTCTCTCTCTCTCTCTCCATTCCTCAACTATTGCCATTAAACTGGTGAACCAAGTACCATTGTCCTCTATTTTCTCTCTCAATGTCTTGAAGATGCAACTAGATGACTATGTGTTTATCCTTTATTCAACCTTGTAAATATTCATGGGCGGAGCCAAGGGACCCAGGGGAGCCATGCCCCCCCTATGGTTTAGAAAATCTCCACTTCCTATGTAAAATTTCCCCTCCCCCCACTCTCTACCTCAATGATTGGCCCCCTATGGGTCCATCCATATTTCATTTAGGTTTTGGCCCACTTATAAAAATTTCCTTGCTCCACCCCCGTAAATATTGAAGAACAAATTAATTGACATGGGTTTCCATTGTATTTTTTAAGGATCTCAAATACACTAATAGAACTCCCAACCACACATTGAACTACTTATTTGAAAATTGTTTTCCTAAATTTAGATTTGCATTTTTATAGGTTTTGTGCTAATGTTTGGGTTTTTCCATTGTTGTTCTTCTATTCTACATGAGTTACCCTTACCCTTTTTCAATACTAACATTAATCTAACATTTGACAAGTTTAGGTGAAAATGGAAAACAGTGTTAATGTTACTTATGCTCAGTTTGAAAAGAGTACAAATGCAAATATGTACAGTACAAATACATAGAAAATAATACAAAATACAAGGTTTTGCACTCTATATATTTGCATTTGTATTTCTTCCAAACTAAGCCTTATGTGGCTAAAAGCCTTAATTCTTGTTTGTCATATCTAAGCTTGAGAGGGACTGTGGACAATGATATGTTACATTATTAAAGTCCCAATAATGGTAGATGATATGTATTGATAAGTTGCAATTACATCCAGGAAAAAAACTCGAGGGCCCGTTCATTTTTTGGATTGAGAGGGGAAAAATTGGTCAATGGGATTATACCCATGTTTTTTTTTAGACTCATATGGGTCCATGGAAATTTTATTTTCTCCAAACAAGTGATATCCATCTCAATTTTCTTAGGTATGTGGCCAATGAGAAGTTGCCAACACTTAGATGCAACACAAATTTCACTTTTAATAATGGCTTTTTGTGGTTAAAACAATCATTGTTTTGTTTACGCAGGAAATAAAAAAAAAGGCATGGGTAAATGCACTTACCCGAGTAAATAACTTCCCAAAATGTGAACGAGGCCTTAATGTTTTTTATCGTTCTCATCTCCTATATTATGTGGTATTTGTATATAACTGATTCATTGTTGGAATAAATGCGATGAATCTCACAAAATAGATAATCAGTCATAATAGTAACATGCAAATAAGGAATATGTAGTGTCTTGTGGGTAAGTGTGGTTATGGATGTAGTGTCTAGTGCGTAGGTGTGGGTAGGGGTTCTTGTGAGTAGGAGACCTGAACACTATGACCCCATTTATTTACCTAAATAAGAGGGGAAAAGTTGGTCAATGGGCATCTATTTCCCATTGACCAACTTTACAATGATATTTAAAGCAAAAAAACTTTATAGTGTTCTTTTTGCATTAAGTATTGAGCCCCACATTAAAGAGAGCTTTATTTACCCAATGAAACTTATCCATATCCTAGGTGGAAAAGTTATCCACTTAGAGAAAAAGTTTATAAAACATGATGAGATAAGTTTGCCGTTTTTAACATTAACTTGTTATAGTTAAAAAGGTCATTATATCACTTACATAAGAATTAAAGAAACATGAATAAGTAAACATACACAGATAAGTGTTACACAGGAAATGAACGGGCCCGATTGATGTTTACATCATAAGTTTGGAGCAATGCCAAATTTGGCATTTCCTGGAGCTACAAATGAACAGGGCTTAAATGTAAAAGTGGATCAAAGGATCTATATGATGTTTACATTAGAATTTGTAGAAATTGAATGTCGACACTCTCACTTATCTATAGGATACTTTAATTAATTGTGAGATACTTCCTTGACCCGATGGGGTCGGGATGGGGAATGAGGTCAATGCCCCGCCCTAACCCCATATATATATATTAATTTATATTAAATATATATTATTATATATGACATTATTTATACATATCAAAACACATTTAAAACAATATTTAGATTTTAAAATTTGTACTTATTTTAAATAAATCTATTTATTTTTAAATTGTTAACAAAAAAATCGATAACTCGTCCCCGTCAAGGATCAAAGACGGGGATAGGGAATATGATCCCCGCACCGTTGCCACTCCTACCGGAGGATCCTTTAAATAAGGGAAAATTTCACTTTAGTATCCTGAACTTTGGGGGTAGTGTAAAGTTAGTACCTGAACTTTCAAATATGTCATTGCAATACCTAAACTTTCAAAAAGTGTCAAATTGGTCATTATCATTAATCGACGTCGGTTATCTGTCGAAAATGTCAAAACTATCATTCAAAAGAAGACATTATTCATTATCTTCTACCTTGAGATTGAATTGGTTATCTTTAAAGAAAAAGAAAGAAAAAACATGAAATATGATAGAGGGAAACAATAAATGAAAGCAAAAAAAAAAAAAAAAGACAAGAATGCATTTTAGATCTAAAGGTAGAAGACAATAATTTTATTAGTCTAGTATCTCAAACATCTCAACGGATTCAGTCTCAAGATAGTAGATAATGAACAATATCTTATTTTGAAAGGTAATTTTGACATTTTCAAGAAATAATTGACGGTCAATTAACCACAAACACTAATTTGACACTTTTTAAAAGTTTAAGTATTGCAATGATACGTTTGAAAATTCAGGTACCCAAAAGTAAAATTTAATTTTCCCTTTAAATAATTTACAAAACAGTCATTTCGTCGTAGGCGGCTGTTAAAAGGCCTGCCAGGGCCTGCCAGGATGCCACGCGTCATCTTGATTCTGGCCGTCTGAGTTTCGGTTTTGCGCGCGTTGTTGTTACGCTGATTAATCCCCGTTAGGGTGGCATTCCCGGCGAAGTTGCAAGGGAGTGTTACGCCATCCGCGCTGGTTAGTAATTGCTTACATACCAGTTTCTGGGCCCTTCCTTCGTCTTCCTCGTGTGTCAACCGCTACAGCCATATCGACGAAGAGATACCTTCTTTATTGATAGGTTTTTCAATTTGCAGAATTCGATTTGTGGCACGGGGTCTGGATCTACTTTATCTGTATGATCCTTGAGCTTCGCTGGTTCTTGCTGGGCTCCCGATCGAGGATTCGCCGTTGAAGATTGCGAGCAATTGATCCGACTTTTGTTGATTCTACAGGTAATTTCAATACTTTTTTTAAAGAGTCAATTTCCCTTTTTTTTCTGTTTAGTTAATTTCTTTATGTTTTATATGTAGATCAGGTCTTTTTATTGTTCCGTGGTTTCACAGAGTTTTGGTTGCTACTTTTTCTTATTTCATTATCATTACGGGTTAGGATTCAGGGTTTGTAGGTATTGTTGATGCGACAATGGCTCGGGTATTTTTTATCTTAAAAAATAAATAAATTAGGGATTGAATTTTTAGATTTCCTTTCAAGAATGGGGATTTCAATAATTTCATTAATTCTGTACGGTTTTCTCATCATTTTCCTTTTCCCCGTTTATCTTCATTCCGTATGTCGTCAATTAAATAAAAGACAATGTTTATGGAAATTTGAAAGAATGAATAGGGATGCATGTGTTAAGGTACATGGATCAAAATATAAAGAAGATCAGAATGCAATTCTGCTGCGACCATCAGCGCTTGAATTTTATTGAAGGATTTTACAATTTCGTCAATGTGGTGCTAATTTCCTCCTTTGGTCTTGAATGGTATTGATATTTGGAATCCCCATGAGGGCGACAAAGTATAGTAGTTTTTTTTTTTCCTTATTTCCGAAGTATAACAATGAAGTTATAGATAGAGCTAAATATTATTGTATTCACTTTATGCTCTCTGTATTTGATCGTTAATACTGAAGCATGATTTGCTCCTTTGAGTGCATGTGTAATGTATCTTTTTTTTTTATGTGGATTTTCAGGCATCACTTTTTTTGTGGTTACTGCTTATGCGATTTAATCTAGGAAGCTTCAACGGGATTTAGCAAAAAGATGCGGGGCTATAGTAGAGCTGTAAGCAGTCTGTTGATTTTTGTTGAAGCCTAGTAGTTTCCTGCGTTTTAGATGGCACAATTGTTCAGATTTATTTTTCTACTCTCCTTACTATTTCATTACAATTTTTGTTATACCCTTCACAGGAACTCCATCAACGTGATGAAGAATTAGATGAATATGAAGAGGGTGGGGAAGATCAAGAGGGAGAAGCAGACGAGTATGAAGACGAAGTAGAAGAGGAAGATCCAAAACCTACCAAAGAGGAGCTTCAATACTTACAGTTAAGGCAAAAGCTAAAAGAAACCCTTAGAAAGAAGTATAAGAAGGAATCTGGTGCTGTTCCCAGTAAGACCCAGGAGGAAAAGAAAAAGAAGCTTCCATATGACAAGTGAGTGTTTCTTTAACCATACCACATAACTTCATTTTAAGTAATTGACTGGTTTTCTTAAGATTAATATCAACCACATGATGTGTGCTCCATTTCTCTAATAATATTGGCTTCTATCAGCGGTACTTTTCTCCTCTTTGTTTTTGTATCTCGTGGATTATTAGTGAGAGGACTGAATTTTACTTACTTCATTTTATGAAACTTGTGATGATAGATTCAGTTATCGTTATCAAAGCATAACTACTCATCAAGAAGCTAGTTGATGAACATGCTGACTGTATTGGTAACTAATTGGTCAATACCCATCACCTGTGATGTGGTCAGTTAGAACAACTAATCATCAAGTAGGCCAACAACACCTTGTTGACCAAGTCAAACACAAATTTATTTTGAAGCATTATTTATCTCTTATTACTTAATATCACATGTGATTTTATCATGTTAATGCATGTGTTTTGTTTTAAGCATTTGTAATATGTTGGTTGGGTTATGGTATATAATAATAGGAACAAGGTATAAAATAAAAGAAGACTATTGTATTTTTTTAGGTCTTTTCCAGCCCCTCGGTTAGCCTATCCATCCACAACATTTTATGATTGTAAATGAAGGAAGTAAACTAAATGTTCGATATCATTCTCTAATTGCATATTTGCAATTTATCTTAACTTTGTGTATGGAGATTGCATCAATATCTTAAATTCTTAAAATGGATTTTTTTAGGTAAACTAGTAAGCAAACCTAGGAACTGATTAATCATCAAATTTCTTATGAAGGGCAAAACAACTTGTCATTGTTTTACTGTATGGCATTAAGTTATGTAACAATCTATATTTTGATAATGGCACAAGCTGGGCTTTGTGCACACTGTAATCACCATGGACTCTTGACAGTTGGTCAAGTCCCCGAAGGTCCGGAGAGACGATGAGGAAGATAGGGGAAGAGAGGAGAGACAGGAGAGATCTCCTTGAGAAACCCTAGGGTTAGGGCAATGTGGTCTTCTTGTCCCCGCGGGGGAGAGTTATTCCCCTTTTTATAGAGAGGACCCCAATGCTATAAGAAGAAGGATCTAAAAGGAGACCCTTCCTATTAGGAAAGGGGATCTTCAACGAGATCCTTTAAGGATAAAGTTTCCCTTTTCCTAAGGATTCTCGTGTGGTGCATGTAGGCTATGTCCCCTTATGGGTTTTCCTATGAACAGGTGTTAAGGGAAAGACCTGACTGGTGTGCTCGGGTGTCGCTGGCCTCGGGGTCTATCCTCCGTTCATTACGGCGAGAGTTGCCATTTCATGCTCATCGCAAGTCTCAAGTGATGCTGATTGCTTATTGCATGTCCAGGGAGGTGTTTTATGTTCATCGCAGGTCTTGGATGACGCTTCATGCTCATCGCAAGTGTAGGATGGCCTTCTGTGCTCATCACAAGTATGTGGGCCTTACATTACTTTGATAAAGTGTCATTGTGCCATTACAAAGGTGTCCCGGTTGGGATTTCTCCGTTTTTCTTTTAACATTCCCACCATAGTCCCGGTGATAGTGAACTGCATGTACTTACACACACTTTGTTAGTATTGAATATAATGGATACAAATCTAGGCCTGAGATAACGAAGCGTAGGTGTTGGATTTAGTGATCAAGTGACTTCTTAATATAGAATCTTGTTAGGTAGGAATGGCAACGTTCGAAGAATGCCTTTTAACTTTTTTTGGGGGATTCTATTGTTTAATGTGCCTCAGTTTGTCATCACTATTCATGATTTTATTGTTAAATACTGTTTCAAGATTTCTGGTAGAACTGAAATAAATCATGCAATTAATATAATTGGATGGAGGACGGACATTAACCAGGACCATGGACACACTTACATGCAATAAGAGAGGCAATATCTTGGTATCCAGTGTGAATACCTTGTTTGGGTGGATTCCAAGATCCATCAACTCTGCATCTGATTTGAAAGGGAAGGTTCAAAAGGGAGGATATGTATTTGGATCTACCTTGGGAGGTAGACAATTTTAAGGTCATTTATATAACTTTTTTTTTTAAGAAACTTTTCATATGTGTGTGGTAATATTTATGGTCTGGAGCTAGATATTCTATATCCAGCTCGTTTATTGTTCTCTCTTCATGTAATAAAATCTTGTTTGATCTGTTACCAACAAAAAAATACCAAATAATTGATTTGGGATTTTCTGTAATGGTCAGTAATCAATATTTAAATTCCTTTTATCCGTTTGAAGAGATTCTGTAGTTGGCTACATGTTTTTTTTTTTTTTTTTAATCTTTAACTCCTAGAGTTTGCCATTCCTCATTTATAGTATTTCTTGCTTGCAGTTATGGATCATTCTTTGGCCCTTCTAAGCCTGTTATTGCTCAAAGAGTACTGGAAGAGAGCAAATCAATACTAGAAACCCGGCATTTGGTATCAAGGATTTCAAGTTCCCATCATACCGTATGTACCATGGATCTTTCTCTTTAGATGGTGCTGCATATTTTAATCCTTTTACAATCTCCCCCTTATACATGCACATGTATGTAGGTAGGGATCCTACATGTGGTGGGTCCAGCTAAGACATCTTTCCCACTGAATGTTCCTTACAATTTGCATGGCCAATTGTAATAGGAACTCCAGGAAAGGAGATGATTCATTCAGTAGTTTGGAGCTAGAGTCTTCTGATTGCACAATGTAGCATAGAAGTTCTTCTCATGGGACCACCATTACCACTTGTATGAACCATGTGTGCTGTAATGCAGTTAGGTCCTGGCAGCGGGGGGGTTTGAAGATTCTTTTTCAAGTGTCATCATTATTTCCCATATGTTTTGTGTTTTCCAGTTGATAATCTCAATTTTCCTCTCCAGAACAAAAAAGGCTCTGCTTCAATCACATCAGGAACAAAGCCTTCTGTACATGATAAACCACCAAAAATTATTAATGAGGTAAAATATGTTATAGTTTATTTATTTTTAATAAGTTGTTCAGGAACCTTAAAATACCTGTAATATGTTGTAACCTATGATCACCTATCTTGTAGTTACAAAGAAAAGTGCAGAAGCTCAAGGATACACGGAACTATTCTTTTCTGTTTTCCGATGATGCAGAACTCCCTTCTCCCGCAAAAGAGCATCCACCACGAAATGTTTCTGTCCCAAGTTCTGGTGAGATCATATTCTGATGAATCATATCTAGTTGTTCTTGTAGGCCATCAAGTAGTATTTTATTGGAGAAACTTATACAGGTTTTTGCTGATATTGAAGATGCCCGATCAGCTCAAGTGCCATTGAAGAGCAAACAGTCAATGAACAAGCCTAGCAGGCCAGTTTCCAATGGCCATGAAGAAAGAAAACATGTTTCTGTGAATCACAAAATGCCCCCTAAAGTAGGGCTCCAGAAGGTGGCTCCTACTAATAGGCCAAAGTCGATTTCTGCTGATCCTAAAAGACAGCTTGGTAGCAACTCTGAGAGTGGACCTGGCCGGCCAGTTGGGTCAAAGGGCTTGTCCTCCAAAATTCCAGTTCCTGCTGCATACAAGAAACCATCTGTAGTAGGGGCAAAAAGTTCCTTGCCTGGTGTGCAGAAAGTACCATCATTGAAGTTGAATTCATCTGTGCAAAAGCAACATTCAGAACAGAAAAGGGATTTTTATCAACCTGATAAGGCCAAAGTGATATCAAAACAGCCAGTTTCTTCTTCAAAACCCCAGGTTTACATCTCTCTCCTTCCCTCTGTCCCTCCCTGTGTGTGTGTGTGCTCTGATAGCTTCATTGCCATGGTAAAGGATGATTTTTTTATTTCTTGCTGAAAGATGCTTGACATTTGCTTGTTCTGTGGAACTGTGCAGATTAAGCCCCCAAACCAAATTCCAAGGCATGCAACCATGGGAGAGCATTGCCCAAAAAGGAAGCCTGTGAAACGGTATTCTGATGAAGATGATGATGACGAGGGTGTTCAGGCTATCAGCATGATTAGAAAAATGTTTGGGTAAGGTTCTCTTGTGTTTCTTTTCTGCCAATGTGTACATTTGTGAGGTTAAATCAAGTTGTAATCCAACAATCTGCTCGGGGTTGTTTAAATGCTGCTATATCGCTATTATGAATGGGGATGTAGCAATATAATAGCTAACATGCAGACTTTTATTTTGTTTATTTTATTTTATTTTCATGAGCTGTTTGTTGTTTGGCATGCTATTTTCCAGAAACCGCTGGTATTTAAGAATGGTGCAATAAGTCTATTCTCAAGTGGAGTAATAATTGCATCATTCAACCGTCTTAAACTACTAAGTAAAAAAAGGGCAGCCCAGTGCATGAGGCTCCTGGCAATGCAGGGGCTGGGGAGGGACAGATGCACACAGCCTTACACCTGCACAAACAGGGAGGCTGTTTCCAAGATTTGAACCCTGGTCACCCAGGTTGCAATGGAGCAACCCAATTGGCAACCTTTGCACCAATGCCCACCCTCTGTCTTAAACTACTAAGTGCCAGACATAATTAGAAGCAGTTTCAATGTTGTGTCGTGTGCATGCAGGATGGATTTTTTAGTTGGCCCTAGAATCATACCTGACAGCTTAAGCCTCCCTAGAAATCCCATTGTTTTCATTATTACTTTTCTTTTTTTAATATTGACCTCTGAAAAGAAAAGGCATTATAAACAGTTTATGCTATTGTGAAAGCAAAAATCGTGCATGATACACTGAATGCATAGCCAGTTCAAAGTTTGGGTATGATGAACAATCTAGACTAGTCACTCCCTCAAGTGACTACAAGAAGGATTATCCAGAAAAGGATATATGATGAACCGATTTTACAACTATGCCCCCTGCCAAAACTTAGTAGAGTGCTAAACTTAAAATCAATAGCAAAATTTATAACAAAAGCTTATAAACGTAATTAGATCTAAATAATTAAACCACCACAAAGGAAATAACGAAATTTAAAATTAATGAACATAGAAAAAAAAGTATACTTCATTTGTGTCCATATAGGATCAAGAATCTGGAATTTTTTGTTGCTTGCTTCATGGTGTAACTGGAGTAAAATCTTTTGCAGGTATAACCCCAATAAGTATGCTGGCAGAGATGAGGATGACAGTGACATGGAAGCTAATTTCGATGATATACAAAGGGAGGAGAGAAAAAGGTATGTATTACAACTTGTTGAAGCCTTCATGCCTACTCTTCTGTTAGTCTTGCTAAATGGCGGGGTATCAGTCATCCTTTGCATCATTATGTGGCTATCATCATGTTGATATAATCACTTCATAAGCCTTGATGTTGTTTTACACTCAAGGTACTTACCGAATGTTCTTGGTTTTGACAGTGCAAGAATTGCAAAGGAGGAGGATGAAAGAGAGCTTCGCCTCATTGAAGAAGAAGAAAGAAGGGAAAGGTTGAGAAAATTAAAAAAGCGCAAGCTTTAGCCGGCAATGACCATGGCCACCCCATGTCTTGGATGCTTTTCTTCTGTTTCTTCTATTTTGTAGGATGGTCTCCTTTCGATAACTTATCTGTCCCATCCCTTTTTTCCTTTTCTCCTCAATTGTAGTAATTGATATGCATGGCATTCATGTTTTGGTTAATAATGACCGTTTTCATTTAGTGGTACGATTATTACCTTTTCAATTGGGGGTCATAGAATTATGTGTTTGCAAGTCATGGACAAACAAAAGATGAAGACAGAAAAGTTATCTCTGACACGTATTTGGCTTATTTTTATCTCCACTTCCTACGGAGAATTATAGAAACAAATGCAGCCGCATTTAACATTTCATAATGCTTTACTTTCAGTTAAGGTCATGGAAACGAATTTAGATTCTATGTGCACAACACAATTCTATTTCAGGATTTCATTCTCGTCAAATATAATGAGGATTTTATATTTTTAATTAAGTATTTTATTGGAATTTCAGTCCCATGTAAGTCCATTACAAATGGATCAGGTCCAATCAAATCCAATGAATATTTTTGACCATTTGGGACCAATTCAACAGAAAAAAAAAAGAGGCAAGGGAAGGAGGAGCAATCAGAAGCTTCAGTGGTTTAGACGGGAGAGAAGAGTGGGCAGTGGAGCAAGCAGGGGAGTTGCAGGAGACACGAGTGCAAATGTTGGAAGATGGGAGAAAAGAGTGGACGGTGGAGCGGACAGGGGAGTTGCATGAGACAGGCACAGATGTCGGAAGACAGGAGATAAGAGTGGACGGCGGAGCAGGCAGGGGAGTTGCAGGAGAAACCAAGGTCGGCGGGGTGGTGTCGTATTTGTCTTGGCAGAGAGATATGACAGCGAACCAAGTGGTGGCGATGACTAGCCGGGGATCTGGGCGATCTACTTGACAGGGAAAGAGATTACATGCCTTCAAAATTTTCAGTCGGCCCTGTTCTGCTCTCCCATCTCTCTCTCTACTATTCTTACTATTCTTCTTTTTTTGTTCAGATTAAAGGGGCATTGAAGCTTTCAACGAACATGAACCACCAAATCAATGACTCCACTACCCATACAACCTTTATGTTAAAATCATGGAAAGGCTTGAAACAAGATAAATGGTTGTGAAATTTTCTACTGAAACAACCTATTTATGTGATAAAGTTTCAAAGTCTGAAACCAAAAACTGCTCGTATCTTGTAGAAGATGAGCTCCCGCCAGCCCCTCTTGGTGTTTTCAACAACTGTAGCATTGCCATATCTGCATCACAACTTGCAAACGATAATAATCAGAAAAGAAAAACAATTAAAAATGCCCCAAAACCAGAAGAATATAAATATCAGATTAGAAAGAACCGCAGCAACCCAACATATCCTCCTCTGGTACGTCCAGTTAGCTTAATAATGGTAACACCGGTTCCAGGCTCTTCAAAAGTAAGCTGCACCTACGTTGAACAAATGTATATCCTCGTCAATTCCAATTACCCAATCCATGAAGTTACGAGGAAAAAGTAAACAAGGACAATTAAACTATAATGATAATTGTCAGAAAATTTAAGGATAAATAAGTAAACAATAAGGGTATAATTTGTCAATTTCGTGAACAGTGTAGATAATTTAAGATATTTACCCTACAAAAGTAATTTTCACAACGTGAAAAAAAAATAATAAACATATTATTGAATCATGTTTTTGTTTTTGTTTTGAAATGCAAGAAAACCAGTTTTTTTTTTTCGATACAATAACCATTAAAATTATGGGTTTTAATATAGATACAAATGTTGTAGTGTCTTTTTTTTAAGGGAAAATTTTCATTCAAAAGCGTAGATTACATCTCTTTTGTAGTACCTAATAAAGGATTACAAGACTTAGCTCGTGTCCTATAAAATGGACTATTATTTATGAAACATGATATTACCTTTTTTTTATAGTAACTATTTTTAGGCTGCGTTTGTTTGTGGTGCAAGACTCTATCGATGGAGGTCAACCATTGTTTTAAAAGGCTTAAGCCTTGGGGCGTGAAGCGTACACCTTGAGGTTAGGTGCATAGATTTTGCTTAAAGCCTTAAGCTTCACAACTTTAATGTGAGGTTAAAGACTTTGCTAGAATGAGGCATAAACATCAAACCTAAAGGCCTGAGGTGTAAAAAGGTATATATACATATACATATTTTTATAATTTAAATCATATATAAAAACCACTTCAATAATTATAGGCCAAATAAAAAAAATAGAAAAATCAATAAGTCAAATCAAATTCTATTAGTTTTCCTTGGTGTTTTAAGAGAGTTCAATGCCAAAAGGATTGATCAAGTTATTAATTTCTTTTGGATAAATCAAATGAGATTTTTTCTTATTATTCTAAATGTAATGTCCCAAGTTTGTTATTTTTCTCATTTCTTCTACTAATGGGTTATTATTAGCATCATTATTATTATTATTATTATTATCAACTAATCAATATTAGTATTATTGTTATCATAGATCAAATCAATTGAGTTTTTTTTCATTTCTTTTAAATTGGTTTTTTACATGAAATGTAAAATGTTTATAATTGTTAATTGATTAGTTATTATTTTATTTAATGCATAAATGCCAAAACATATTGCTTATAAACCTCTAGTTTATAGATATGTGTACTTTCTATCATTTTAATTTGACATATTATATATTATTTTCATCAATTTATAAACTTTAATTATTTTTTTTCTTAAACGTCGAGGCTTACACCATGCAACTTCAATTTTTTTCCTTAAACTTTTGAGGCTTACACCTTGCAACTCCTTGAGGCTTATGCCTCACATTTATTGGGCAGTTACACCTCAACTACACCTCTGACTTTTAAAATCTTGAGTTCAACTATAATGAGTTTAAAAAGTTGTGAACCGTTGTACCTTGAAAATTGTTATTATCGATGTAAATATTACATTGATTTTATCAATGTTGTATTTACACCAATTATCAATACAAAACTCTACTGTGAGTGGAATTTTAAATTGATTTAAGATGTAGAATTACAATCCATTAAAACATCGGCAAATATGATCCGGGAATGAAATTTTACATCGATGGGCTCCCCGCCTGCACATGGAGGTTGTCCTGCTTCAGCTCACCTTGCTCTCCAACGAAGGCAGGTGGAAAAACCTCGAGCAAAGACAGAGCTCCACCTGTGCATGAAGGGAGCCTCGACCGGAAACACCACCACCACCTCCATGACCATCTACGCAAAGATGGTGCTTGAACTGAAATCTGGAGCCTGATCTGATATGGGTGAAAAAATGGGAGCCTAATCTGATGGCGGATCGTTCAATGACCTTCGAACTGAAATATGGAGCTTGATCTAATTGAAGATAGAAAAGATTGGGAGATCTTTGAATAGTATTTTGTCGGATTTGGCTTCAACGATTGAGTCTGGAAAGATTTCTCGAGAGATCGTTTTTCATTACTCTGACTAGGAGAAGTCACCGGATTTGACTTTGATAGTTGTTGGTTGATGATATCTTCTTGGCTAAGGTCACCATGAGCTTAAATAAAAAAAAAAATGTACAAAAAAATACTATTTCTAGCCAAAGCTTTGCCGCTAGGAAGTTGCAATGGCTGCCATCGCCTGCGACGATGATAATGCTCAATCTCTACTTTTTGGGTGTTTTGTTCAATTGAGTGAACCCGCACATATGTAGCGTTTTGTTCAATTGAGTGAACCCACACATATGTATTAAAACAAGGGACAAAAAATTAATTTAACTTTGAATCTTATGCTGCATTTGGATGCGATGTAAATCAAGAATCGATGTAAAATTTACGTCAGTTCGTTTTTGTATGTGTTTGGTAGAAGAGTATAATTATTATCGATGTTAAATTATACTCCGGTTCAATTTTGTGTGCATTTGGATGGAGTATAATTTTACGTTGATAATATATATAAAAGCGATTGTAAAACTTTACATTTTTTTACATTAATTTTCAAAATGCAACTTCATCAATGTATTTTTACATTGAGGACGTTTTACACTTCTTCCAAACGCATCCTTAAGTTTGAGTTAAAAGATAAAATGAATATTTCAACCGTTTAAGACTACTGAATTATCGAATAGCGTTTGTAAAGACAATTTTCAAATAGTAAGTAAGATACACTTAATTAATTCGCTTGATTATAAGGGTAGTTTAAGAAATTTACCTATCTTCTCTGGAGGTTGCACTCATTGCTCTGGTAAGTTGTACCTCGAGATTAGAAGAGCAATAGAATAGAGCATAACGTGTAACGTGTAACCAAAAGAGATTGAACTTTCTCGGTGTCGCACGGTGGCGACTGACGAGAGTGAGCAGCTGTCTCCTTCCGTGTTGTTTGATTGCTTCGTGTCCGAGTAAATCCATTGAAGCTCACGATTTACCTAAAGGGACGGTCACAAGTCCAGAAGAAGGGAAAAAGGGGAGGGAAGTACAATGAATGCCTTAAAGGTTCCGACTTCCGATCCCACTGTTTTAACCTAGGGACGACCATCAAGACTGTCTTCCTCAGGAAGTCTCAGTCACTCCTGCTTTAAAAATCATCGAGCTTGGCAGCATAGAAGCAGATTGAAGGGAAGCCGCCTTCTTCTTCTTCTTTAGCAAGTGTGTGTGTTAATGGGGACTCTTGTAAGTGCCGGTGTCTCAGTTTCATCTCTTCGTTCCCTTCAGTTCCGCACTGCAAAGATGCAGCCCATTAAATCGTGTGAAGTTCGTTGTTTGAGGTAAAGCTCCACGAACGGAATCTCCGTCCCCCCCGGGTCTTAGTTGTAAAAGCCGCTATCTGTATTTACATCCGTTGAACTGCGTTGCACGTGAATGAAAATTTTAACATTAGAGGTGTCAGGATCTGGTTGCTTTGCTACAATTTGGTATAGATATTGTGATTCGATCGTCCATTATTGAGTCGTACGAAGTGCACTAAGTATGGTAAGCTTGTAGTTTATGATATTAATCAAGGGGAGGAGGGAGTGAGTGAGGCGGTTGATCATTTTACTGTACTTGCAAGCTCTAACAGTGGAGTTAAATGCCCAGATTGTAAGCTTTCAGAACTTCACTATTATGTAAAAATTCGAATCATGTTTGCATTGGCAAAGGACTTGGTAAAATGGTGTAGTGGGTAAGAACTCCTCGCAATTAAAGAAAACCATCAGCTGCGTTATAGGGACCATGTTCCTGGTGTTGCCTAAACCTTGATGGACAAGGACTCAACCTTTCAGATACACAGGGACATGAAAATGGTAAGAACATCTGAAAGTAGTAATGCTTGTGTTTTGGACTCTCTTCAGATGCTTCTCCCGCAGAACCTTGGCACGGCACATATTCCACAGCTGATATACACAAAGCCTGAAGACGTCAATGGCATACAAATTCTTGTAATGCTGATTTTTTGACATTTGGAAGTAATTATTGCTAATTGTCTTTATTGAACAACTAGATAATGCTTTTCCCGCAGAACCTTGGCACGGCACATATTCCACAGCTGATATACACAAAGCCTGAAGACGTCAATGGCATACAAATTCTTGTAATGCTGATTTTTTGACATTTGGAAGTAATTATTACTAATTGTCTTTATTGAACAACTAGATATTCTCCTCCATAAAGAAAGTTGAGAAGGCAATTAGGTCATTTGATACATGACTGAGTTAAAGCTTTAGTGGCAGATGATTGTGTGGCAATAATTACTTAAGTGCTTAATGTTGAAATCCAAGAAATTCTTTACAATGGATGTCTAAAAGTAAATCTGCCTCTCAATTTGTTGTTCTCCACCACGGATTACCAAATGATGTTCATGGAGTTTTATGTAATGGAGATCTAAATCTGCATTATGTAAGTTACTCTGCCTAAAGAGTAAAGACAAAATTATCAATAGTGACAATCTTCCCAGGGTGAGCTGTGCACAGGAAGAATGAAACTCTGGAAGGTATGTGAGTAGACCATATCCAGCATGATGGAAGAGGATCAGTGCCCCTACTGGGAAAAGGCCACAAAACAAGACCTGACTGATAAGATATCTCTGGGATCCGGATTCCATATATTCCTATCTTTGCATACCAGTGATTTTATTGGGAGGCTCCCATATTCATCCTGAGAGCATGAATACTTGACACCTTGTGATTTTATTAGGAAGAAAACTTACAATACTTCTGGAAGACATGCTTTTGATGTTTTTTGTTTTATTTTTATGTTAACTACTATATTTTTTTTAAAAGAACTTGTTTCTTTTAATACAAAGAATGAACTTAAGAGTAAGTGCTTTTAATAAAAAATGCACCCACCAAAAATTGAACAAACCCATACAAAAGGATATGTCAAATATTTGTGTCATCTTATTATTTTTTCAGACAATTCAAGTTTGATTCTAACTAGCGAGTAGTGACTAATTCTTCTATCCGTTTACCATTTTGTGGAGTCTTATTTGTACAATTTCCTCATGTGCAAATTATGATTTTCATTTATTGATATTGCTGAAATCTTGATACTTCTCTTTCCGCTGCATCATATTGCCCAAAAAAAGAATATTCTTTATCCATTAAATTTTTGAGTACATCTTTAACAGCTTGGTCTTGTTTTCCAGGAAGAATGAAAATTCCAATGGCTTAATTTCAGGACCTTCACAGATGGAGTAGGTATTTTTTTATTGTTGTACAGTTTCCTCTTTGTCAGTGCTTAGTGACCAGATATATTTTTGTATGTGCATTCTAGGTTGGAGAACCATAATGACACAGAGATGTTTCAAGTATGTATGCTCTCTTGAATTTGATCTGTTTCTTACCTTCTATCCATATTTCTAATTTCACTTGGTAAATTTCAATTGGATTTCAGGAATCATTTCAGCCACCTGATAGAGAATTAGAAATGAAGAACAGTGATATTTGGAAACTTTTCAAAGATGCTCAGCGAAGTAAGTCCTTTTTGGTGGCCATTTGTGTATCTAGTTTACATCTAATACTTAACGTGCTTTAGTTACATCCATTTTCTGTGCACATGAATGTTCTTTATTCTATTCCTTAAATATTTATTGTCAATTTGCAGATATTCTGTACTTGAACAAGCAACGTCTTATGGCAATGGAGGAGCTTAACAAAACTCAAAGAGAGAAACAAATATTGATAGATAGGATAGAAAAGCTGGAGCTGGGAAAGCAGGCTAACATGCAACAAGGTGATAATACCCTGAGCATGATTGCACAATGTAATCTTCTGAAGCAACTAAGCTTTAGTTGTAAATTTGTAGTTTGGTTTTGTAGATCATTAGTAGTTAGGAATGCAAGTGGGGTTGCTTGACATGAAGAATTTCAAGTACATTTGATTCAGGCTTGGGTTCAGGGCCATAAGGCCATTGAAAATTTAACAAATCAGTGGACTTACCACTGTTGTGCTTGAGTCACCTTCTGCCTTGATATTAGAAATGTTTAAATATGCAGCTAACCTTAGTCCAAAATGTAGTTCAAAGAATCTCCGACTTGTAGTAGAGACCTGGGATCAAATCCTGCTGCCACCAGGATTTGATCAGTGGATGCAAGTGGGGTTGCTTGACATGAAGAATTTCAAGTACATTTGATTCAGGCTTGGGTTCAGGGCCATAAGGCCATTGAAAATTTAACAAATCAGTGGACTTACCACTGTTGTGCTTGAGTCACCTTCTGCCTTGATATTAGAAATGTTTAAATATGCAGCTAACCTTAGTCCAAAATGTAGTTCAAAGAATCTCCGACTCGTAGTAGAGACCTGGGATCAAATCCTGCTGCCACCAGGGTTGGGGATGGGCTACCCCCGTTGTGTAGCCCCATGAAACAAGAAAAAAAAAAAGAATCGCCTTTATCTATTGGGCCTGAATATAATGCCACTACCACCCATCTAGCTTCCCTTATCACCCTGCTAATGCCCACTTTCCTAGTACTTCCCATGCTGCTTCCATCAAAGTTCAATTTAAGTTGGTGATGACTAGGTGGATGCCACATATATGCTGTTAACTTGTCTTGTTGACATTGAGTCAGCTATATGGTGCCAACTCCTCACAATGTCTTCTAATGAAAAAAGGGGCAAAGTTTTAACCCAATGGACCACATGAACTATAATATTTTCCATTACTATCTCCTTTGACTGATTTCTCTGAGAAGATCCTTGCATTTCTTTCTTTCCAAACCATCCAAAGAGCTGCTGACCTTGCACATCTCCATGAAAATTTTCCTTTCCTTGCTGGTGCCTACAATGAGTCTTCAAACAACCTCCCCACATTGTCTGGAATTTGTTCGAAGTATTGATAGGATCGATAGTTTAGAAAGCTTTTATAGTTTGAAAAGTTAAAGTTGCAATTATGCCATTTTCCTTCACTCTCTTCAGGGCCAAACACACTTTTTTGATTTGCATGGCTTTTCTATCATTAATAGGTAGTTGTTATCTGTCATATAGGGCCAAGATCTTATAAATCCGAATTTGTATTGATCAAATTATAGTCTGTGATGGGGTTTGACATTTGGGTCTTTCTATCTTTTGGGGTTTCTTAGAATTATTTTGGTTTGTTTATTTGTAGTAGAATTGGTAATAAGTCATTAGGGTTGCTTTAGGAGTTAGCATCCTTATTACTTGAGTTCCCTTACAGGTTTTTTGTAGGTTTGCCTTAGTGTCAAAGCAAGTAGAAGTTATTTTGGGTCAGTTTCATTGTAAAATGGAGATTGGAGACTCGAGTCCTTGTATTGAGTTCATAAATAATCACTATAATTGAGTTTTGGAAGAGTTTATTCGACAAATAAAAGTTTGGTTTAGTGAACTCTAGTTGTAATACTTGTATAACTCTGTAAAACTGAAAAGAAAGTGTAGAACCAGTAAGCAGTAATATAGAGAGGATTAGAAGAGTAGTTACGGAGGAGAAAAGAACTTTATTGAGCAGTAGTTGACTGTCCTCTGTTATATGTGCTTTACGATAATGAATAAACATACTAGACTGTCCTCTATTAAGACATTCAAAAGACCCAAATACCCTCACCAATAAAAGGCACATATATCCACTAATAAAATATGGGAGAAGACACAAATACCCATTAGCGAAAAAAAACTACTTCAATCTCTGCAGTAGTCAGGTATTTTCCCCTTTTTTTGTTAGTTTTCTCTCTCTCTCATTCACTTTTTTCTTTTATATGACCTATTTCTTTTTACATCAAACTGATTGCATTTTGGAGGGAATGCCTTTGATTTCCCTATAGGGAATGAAGCATCTTTTGAATTTGTTGGCATCTATATTGATGATTTTCCTATTGTGGCTTTCCATCTACAGAGAAGCCTGCAATCTGCTCTGAGTTGCTGCTCCGAATAGATTCATTGGTCCTAACAGGCATGATTAGCAAAGGGGAAGCATCTAACTTCAGAAGGTTGGTCACAGAAAATAAAGTTGGTCTGCTTGATGCTTTTTCAGAGATCTGGCAGAAAAGAGATTCTGAGCTACTAGAAGAACTTCACCTTTTTTCTGATGAAAGCAAGCGGTATGCCACCTCATAGAGATCTTTTTAATATATGCATATAAACAATGAATAAGGATTTTATTAATGAGATGAGAAAGCAAACTCCTAATCTTCCAAAGACATTGGAAAGTGGGGGGACATGACAAACAGCCTCAAGGTCAGCATGTATTAAAGTGAAATAGAAGGAAGGATATATAAAATGTATAAAGGCAAACTGGCCCAAGAAGACAGAGCAAACAGTGGCAGCACAGAAAGAGGTTAAGTTGCCAACCCAAAACTCTATACATTATTAACATTTGTAGTCAAAAGCACTCAAACTCAAAGCTGGACTGACTACCAAATCCATCCAGCACCAATACACCTCCTTTCCTCTTCTTATACAAGGAAATAACTCCCTTCCCACCCCAACCCCACCCCAAGCATACCCACCTAGCAACAACTAAGAAGCCTTTAAAGTCTGCTGCCCATTTTTACCTTTACCTCTAATGCCTTTCAAAGTGCTTGTCTCCAACTTACTTTGACACCTATCTCTTGAGTAGCCCGGTTCCACATGGTTCAGTTGTTAAGATGCTGGATTTCCATAGCCATGTCTGTAAACTAAGTATTCTAGCATGCCAGAAGTTAGGACCATATCTAGTCTATCCCTCCCAAGATCCTAGATAACTGGGACCAACATTATGAACCATGATGACTTCTCTTCATCTTTCAATAATTCCATCTTTCTTCCAAATCCCTAATGTAGAAATGGTGAAATCTTGGGCTCCAAGGAAAAATAGCCCCAGCGATTTATCTACTTGGGTGCAGCTCTTTGCTATCACTTGTTTGGTGATTGCTTATTGATAATAGATGACTCATCCAGAAGTTCTGCCTGAACCCTTGCTTCCACTTCCATGGGATTCAGAAGCACTGCCTCTCTTTCATGAGAAGCAATAGGAAAAGTTTTTATTAGTTTTTTTTTTTTTTGTGTTGATAACTAGACCAAAGAGTTTCATTGATGTAACAAGAGAATTTGGTGAAAGTACAGAAGAGAGGAAAGCATAAAGTAAAGCATAACCTTTCTTGTGATCACTAGCTTTCCTTTTAGCTTATGCATTTAGCCCAGTTTAAGCCCACAGCTTAAACTGAGAATCTTCACTTATAATAGGAGAACAACCAGAGGCTCTTCTAATCCCTCTTAGCTTCAGTACCCAAAAAAATCCCTCTTAGCTCTTATTTTTCTTCCTCTCTTCAACAACCCTCTCTTTTTGACAAATAGACCAATAAAAGACAAAGGCCTCTCTATCTCATTGATGTGTCATCTGATTCAGAAGCTAAAGAGTCAATTATAACTTTCTGAAATTCTATGCATTTATGTATTTTTGTATAGTAGGGTATTTTTGTCATTTTGACCATTGTATGTGGATTTCAGCTTGTTAACTTGATTTGTCTAATTGTAGTTTAGCCATCTTTAAGTTTACAGAGTTATTAAGTAGTTCGAGAGTTATTTAGCTTTCTTTAAGCTGGGTTATGAGTGGCAGAGTTGCAACTTTTAATTTTCCTAGTCTAGGAAGGAGTTTGGCTGTTAAGTTGCAAAACATGGGCAATGAATTTTGGAGCTTATTTTCTTCTTGCATGACTTTGAGTTATTCCCAAGGCCCTAGAATGATTTCAGTAACTCTTAAAATGACTTTGAATTTTCTCTCTCTATTTCTCTCTAAATTGCAAAGTGCAAACATCCATTACAATTATAACAACTTTCAAATTCTTTACAAAAGGAGTTTGTTCAACATCATTAAAGGTCTAAAACTGATTCAGGTATGTTTTCTTTAAAGTTTCCATCAAAATCTCAAAACTTTGCCATTTTGGCAGTTCTCATCCTTTTTTTTTTGAAGAGTAAAGAAGAAATTTTATTAAAATAAAAAGAAAGATACAATCTGATTGGGTGTCAAGATAACACCCCACCATACAAACACTATGAAAACAGATTTACATTACATGTTGGGATCTCTAGAACACCCCAGAAGTTTTCCACTAGATCTACACTGTTAATATGCTCGTATTCTGGGAGAACCAAAAACCAGCTTGAAACAAGCTTTCCGACTGATGCCACCAAAGCTTCAATGGCACCACTCATCTCTAATCTCCATTAGCTTCCTGTAAGCAAACTGACGCCGAGAAAACCCCAACCAGCTCTCCTGTCTTCCTAAAAGCCCCAGGATCCCATAATACAACCATGTCCCCAGCCTGCCCTATTGCATCTTAAGTCAAAAACTTCTAATTTAGTTTCCTGTAATAAAACTACCTCAGATTGTGTTTTCTGTTCAAATTTCTAACCAGCCCTCTCCTCTCTTCCTTCAGGCCCTGGACATTCCAGGACAGCAACTTCATCCTCCCCCCCTCCTAACTCCCCAACCTCAGGCTCCTAACTCTCCTGTCTTCCTAAAAGCCCCAGGATCCCATAATACAACCATGTCCCCAGCCTGCCCTGTTGCATCTTAAGTCAAAAACTTCTAATTTAGTTTCCTGTAATAAAACTACCTCAGATTGTGTTTTCTGATCAAATTTCTAACCAGCCCTCTCCTCTCTTCCTTCAGGCCCTGGACATTCCAGGACAGCAACTTCATCCTCCCCCCCTCCTAACTCCCCAACCTCAGGCTCCTTACTCCTCCTCTATGAAGTGGTTCTCCTCACCCCTTCCTCATCCCAAAGTTTGTCCTGCCTGCTTTTCTCTCTCTTTCTGATTTTTTCTTCTCTTTTGTCCTTCTCAAACCGTTCGAAAGCAATTCTCAAAAGCCTTCCCTGCCCCAAAAATGAAGGCCTAGCGATTTCCAATCGCAACCTCCCTATCAACCAGTGTGTTCAGATCAATATCCACCATCTTGCCCAGATCAACTCTACTTTCAGAGAGCTTCCCTGGATCCTCTTTCCCTTCTTCCCCTTTCCCTCCCACTTTTCTTTCTCCCTCTGTTGTCTTGCCCTGTTCCACCCCTGTGACAACCCAGACACCCTTCTTCTATTATATACTTTGTTTTGAAAACAACCTGCTTCCTCCTCACACCCGTCACCTCTTCTTCCCCAGTCCCCTTCCTTCTAGACTCCTTTTTTCTAACTTCTCTTGTCTTGGGCAGAGAGGAAGGCGGAGAAAGAACAGGACTCACCTCTGTAGGGCTGCATTCCTCTATGACTTATCGCTGGGGACCTCTCCCCCCTCTCCACCCACCGATTCTAGTCTCGTCACCAAAAGACCAACCTGGTCAAGGTCTTGTTGGGCTTGGGATAGGCGTGCCGGGCTTGTTTCTTCTTGGCTTCTAAGATCAAAACCTGCCACTGGGGTCACTTCTTCCTCCGTAGGTTCTTTTCGTAGCAAGCTGGTGTCTTCTGATTCCTCTCGGATCACAGGTATATTAATATTTTCTTCCTGAATGTTGCAGGCACTGACGGCTTCTTTAGCTGTTCTTCTTCTTTTCTCTGTTACAAACTTATGACCCTTCTCAAACTTCATTGCCACCCACACCCATTCCTCCCCTTCATTTTTTTCCGCCTTTCTCAGCCTCTCTGCTTTTGAAGACTTTTTTCTAATCATCATTTTTTGCAAGGTATACTCTGAACCCCGCCCAAACTTGGTTGCCCCTTGCATCTATCTAGGAAAAATCTACACAAAATTTCATAAAATAAATCCAAACCTAAACCTATGTTCCCCAATTCAAAATTTTTCACAATTTTGGGACAAATATGTAATTCTTGCAATCAAGTCTTGAGACCTTTTTTAACCTAACCAATCCCTGTCTTTAGTCCTAATCAACCCTGAATCCATTCTTGTCCTCCTATACTCAATTACTCATTCCTTGGTTGTTCAAGTGGATTGCACCCTCTTTCCTAGTAACCTGTTATATGTCGGTCCCTTAGTTGCATTATTGTTGATAGACAAATATATCTGTCTTCTGCATTTTTTTTTTTTTTAAATTGATCAGAAGCTCCTCTCTATACTGTTGGCCTGCTGCATTAACATTTTATGCCTTTTGTTGCATAATGTTGATAGACTCTCTAGCAAGGCAAGGGGTTGTAAGGGAACAGGTTTTTTTGGGCTCAGCTGTTTTAAGGAAAAAATGTTAACCTGATACTGCGGGTAAGGGTTGGGCAGGAAATGATTGCATAGGACTTAATTGTTACACATGCTCTAAGGGGTACTCATTCCCTGGTTGTATCACTTTCTGTATATTATTGTCTATTTAGTGAAAATTTTCTGTTACCTATAAAAAAAAATCTAGCTTCCTTCATCAAGGTTTCATTTTTATGTTTTATATATTTTTTTATCAGTAACTCCCTTCTATACTGTTAGCATTTGCACAAGGAATGTGCAAATGTGAAGTATTGGTTGGCATGTGACATGATGCAATTTGAAGTTTTTTATCTTTCTAAAATATTGTTCCAATGGACAGATCTATCTCCCTTCTTAAAGTTATCCTTTAAATAAAAATAAAAGAGTAGAAGCAAGGTGTGGTTTTGGAATATTGCATTAGAACAAAGAGTGAACATTATTTATGTTTTTTTTTTCTAAAAAAATTTAAGGTAACCTTCTGGAGTAAATTTAGGGGTTAGGAAGTGGGATACTGTAGTGGAACAAGTCCATGTGATGAGAGTATAATCTGAATAGGTCATCTCAATTGTTTTCAAAATAATAGACGGATAATAAGGCTGTGGAAAAAATAAAGGGTATTGAGGATCAAAGAGGATTTCATGCATGAGTTGATTGTTTTTTCAAGGAAACTTATTCTTTCCCCTTCAAACCATGGGCTTTTCTACAAAGGTTATTTGTCACAATCATGTTAATTTGTATTTATTTCTGCAATTCTTGTAGTTATGCTCTTCTTTTGTCTTTATTGCAGAAAAGCTTTTCATGTCATCCACATTTGTACTGAAATGGCACCGGTGGTGTCAGTTGGGTCTTTGGGATCATATGTGACTGGCTTGTCTTGGGCACTGCAAAGAAAGGGCAATTTGGTGGAGATTATTTTACCCAAGTATGTTCAACCTTGTTCCCTGATTGAAACTCAATCACATAGTTGTGCTAATTTTAAGAATCAAATTGTATCAACCATCTTAAATGTGGAGGATTAGAAGGTATTTTATACTTTACCATTTTAGTATTATTTTAAACCATATCATTTGATTTAAATGGTCTTGTTTGGGGGGGTTTGATTATAAATTGATAGAACTTTGGAGAAACATTTGATGAATAATTGGTTAAAGCTATCCATTACATAAATGGATGTGGGTGCCTAAGTTATAATGAATCTGTCATAGTCCTCTCTCTAAAGAATTTTCTAAGATGTGATAAAGGGAGATGATGGGTGAATTGTAAAATGGGAGAATGATTTCTTATCTATTGAGAGGTTTAATGAACAAGTACGAAATTGGTCTTTATATTGCTCTGTCACTTTGTTTACTTTTTTTAGAATGATTTCTTATCTATAATAGTACTTGAGTTAATTATAAGAACTGTTGTGTTCTATTTTGTTTATGATTATTTAATTATTTTATAATTTCATATTTACAAAAATGTATTTTTTATTTTTAGAATTTAACTTCTATGCTTTTACATTTTAAAGTATGCAATGTATTTAAATATTAAACATAGTAGTTAATTATTTTATGTTCTTATCTACTAGCCCCTACATTTTAACTTGTATATCTTAAGCTTATTTCTTAATATATGGTTAATTTAAATTTTAATTGATATTACTAAATACACATGCTTTTTTATTACATGCCTTTTTACTCATCCAATAAGTTCACCTTTTGTTCTAGATTATAGGAGTGGATGGGGTTCTCTTGCCAATACTAACTGTTGACCTAAAACATGCCACATTCTTGACATACTGTTTTACCAAATTTCATTATGAACTTGTGAATGTATATCAGCTCCAAGAGTTGCAATTAAACTTCTTGTTTTTCCCTTGATATCTTGACACATGATTTAAGTTGAAAATGAAGTTTCTAGGTTACAATAGTTCTCTTTGAAACAGGTATACAAGCCTGGACCTAGATCAAGTTAAAGGACTACGCAAAGTTGAGGCAGAGTTCTATTCATATTTCAATGGTCAGTCGCATGGAAACAGAATCTGGACTGGGTGAGTACTAGTTCTCCTTTGTGCAATCTAAATGTGTGTGTGTGTGTGTATCTTCTCTTTCTAATTTTAGGGGAGAAAAAAAGATGGAAACTCTGTTCTTACTTGGATTATGCTTCATCACTATATTAATCATTGTGCTGATTTCACTTTTTCTTTTTTATTGCCCAGTGTTGTATATGGTATTGGGGTTACTTTAATTGAGCCAATATTCTATTTGGGGCTTTTTAACCGCGAGAAGATCTATGGTTACTCAGATGACTTTGAACGGTCAGTACATTTATCTCAATCTTTTAGTGACTAAATACCTATCATGTGGAGCATAATTTCATTTGTTTTATTTGAAAGGTAAGATAAAAGTTACCTTACCTTTTTCAAAAAAGAGAAAGGTAAGATAAAGCTTTATTAGAACCAACAAACAAATAGTACACAACAGCTCCCTAGCCACACTGAGATTGGCCAGGAAAGCTGAACAGATTACAGACTCCAAAAGGATTGGGATCTTAACAACTCGGTTACATTCAGATTTTTGAACTCAGCTTTCACATAGACCCAAGAAATCAGTTTGCTAACAACAGTGTATAAGGTCCTCTGAACTCTTCACTTTGTTACAGAAGATTCTATTGTTTCTTTCAGTCCAGATAGACCAAAGAACAACAGCAGGGACATACTTCCAAACAAGCTCTCCTTTTTTCTTCAGACCTTGAACATTCCAACAGCACAACAATTCCTTGACTGATTTCGGCATTACCCAACTTAACCCAGCAGCACTGAGAAAGTGATCCCACACCTTAGAAGTGACAACACAGTGAAGACTTAGGTGGTCTGTAGTTTCAGGTAATAGACCATAAGACTGATCCAGAATCTGCAGGCCCCTTCTCTCCAGATTTGATCTAGTGAGACACTTGTCTAAAGTCATTGCCCAAACCAGAAAGTTTTGAGGGGGGGGGGATTCCAGATCTGTTTCCAAGGGAAATCTGAAAGACCAGACCTGCTTAGCTTAGCTTTGAGACCAAGGATCAAACTGAGAAGCACTCATCGCCATTCCATTTCCAACACCACTCATCCTCCTTGCTTTAATCAATTTCCTGTCTCTGTAACAGGTTCAGCAACTCCAAAACTCCACCTAACTCCCAACCAAACAGATTTCTTCTGAAATGAGGAGCCCAAACAATTGAATATTCAGTAGAGATGTAGGAATCAGCCACTGAGGCATCTTGGTTGGCTGCACACTGGAAGAGGAGAGGGAAGACCTCAGCCAAGGAGCTGTCCAAACACCAAGGGTCTTTCCAAAACTTTAACCTGTCACCTTTCCCTATCTTAAAGCTAACCCCTTCATAAAAATAGGGAAAACATTTCATGATTCCATTCCAGATAGAGCAACCCCAGTTTGGAAGGGGATATTGAGAGCATCAATCACCCTGAACTTAGTTGCAATAAGGCTTCTCCACGAAGTGTCCCTTTCAGTGCCAAATATCCAAATCCACTTACTAAGGAGGGCTGTATTAAGCACCTTTAATTTTCTGATTCCCAGTCCCCCCCTTCTTCAATAGGAAGACAGACTTGCTCCCACTTAATGAGGTGGATTTTCTTTTCTTCTTCCCAACCTCTCCAAAGGAAATTTCTTTGTAAGAACTCTATCTTTTTGGCAATTTTAGCTGGGATCGGGAAGAGGGAAAGGAAATAAGTGGGAAGATTAGGTAAAGTGCTTTTTATGAGAGTCACTCTACCCCCACTAAAAGATATTTAACTTTCCAAGAAGAAAGCTTTCTCTCTAACCTTTCAATCACAGGGTCTCATAATGCAATCGATGTACACTTTGCCCCCAAAGGGAGACCCAAATACTTAACAGGGAGAGAATCCACTCTACAGGCCAGCACTCCAGCACACTCCTCCAAATTTGCAACTTGATCCATTGGGATGATCATATTCTTGCCCAGATTCACCTTTAGGCTTGAGACCACTTCAAACCAACAAAGAATTCCAAGTAACACCTCTAACTGCTCAGGATCAGCATCAAGGAAACAAAGAGTATCATCTGCAAACTGGGGAATATTAACTTTTTCCTTTCCCGGAGCAATTGCAAAACCTTCCCAAAGCCTGGCCTCAGCCATCCCTTCTAGCAAATTGGATAAGGACATCCATAAGGCAAATGAAAAGGAGAGGAGAGAGGGGGAAGAGATGCATACTTAAATCCAATTTCTCCACTTTTGATCAAAATTCATCTTTTCCAACACAAAGTCCAGAGTCCAGACACCTCTAATTCACATGTCATAAGCTTTTTCAATGTCCAACTTACAGATTAGGTCAGGGGAGTCTTCTCTTTTTTCTTGAGTCAATAAGTTCATTGGCAATGAGGACCAAATCAAGTATTTGCCTCCCCGGAACAAAGACACTCTTTTTTTTTTGAATTAAAAGTTGACGAACAAAAGCATTCTGATTTCTTGAAATCACACTACTCAAGACTCTATCTCTCAGCCAACACTTTTGCCAAGATTTTATAGAAACTATTCAAGAGGCTTATGGGCCTGAAATCTTTTATGTTTGTAGCCCCTTCTACCTTTGGAATAGAGTAGTAAAGGTAGCGTTTAGGCTCTTCTATTGTACTAAGGCAATAGAAGACCCAAATCTTTGCCCTTGGCCCTACCTCTTCAGCCCTGTCAATCTCTTCTATTGTACTAAGGCAAGCTCCTTTTTTTTTTCTTCAGTTTCCAAGGTCAGACTGTTTTCCACCTTCCAAATATTTGCCCTTTTCTTGACTGCTGCCAATTTCCTTGCAAGAACAAAGGAGCTGGTTCCATCCACATGCAAATCACACCAAACAAATTTCAGCATAGGGATGAAACCTTCATCTTGATACCATGCATTTTTCAAGTTTGAAGGGTGTCTTGACTTTCTCTCTACCATCATAGAGCAACTGGATGGGGATGTGGTCAGATAAAGTCTTGGGCAGTGCAATCTGTCTAAAATCCGGGAAAATTTCTTCCCAACTGGAGGACACAAGAAATCTATCCAGCCGTACTAAGGTAGGATTCTCTTGATTATTTGTCCAAGTGTATTTGGCTCTCACTAGGGGAAGATCCTTAAGGTCCAAAGTGCTTACAAATTCAGCAAACATGTTCATGGATCTTGTTCTTTTGGTCCTTGAATTTTTTTTTTTTTTTTTTGTTTTTTCATCTATAGAGAGTCACATTGAAGTCTCCCCCAATAACCCATGGATAAGTAAGGGAACCGCCCAAATCTGCTAACTCCTCCCAGAAAGAGGCCAATTCTACAACGTTGGGAAATATGAAATACATAATGGCCACTATCATGAGAAACACAATGGCTCCTAATGACTTTGAAAATTTTAATACAAACTAACTATAACTAGACAAAACAAACTACTAGGCCAGACCTACCAAATATGTAATTTACCAAATTAACCCTGCTATCTAAAAACACAAAAATACATAAAAATGTCAGAGAATTCCAATTTTGTTTTTTTTCCTCCTCCATTACCCAATTTCCAGGACCAATTTTGGACAATGGCCTTTCTTTACTAGAACCTAGTTGGTTCAAACATGGCAGAAATAACCTTCTTGGTGGCCTTTACTGGTGTTTATTATAAGAATCTAATTGGAGGCCACAAGGTAAGATTCAAGCCTTCAAGGTATCCTGTTTGAGAAAAAAGTACCTAGAGGTCACCTTGTATTGTTCCTCAATTGTGGTTATATCAACATGCCTTTTCGCAATTTGCTGGTTTTAGCTTCACTTTTTCCTTTTTCTTTATCCTTTTTTATTTGGAGGGGGATGTTGGAAGTGTGCAAAAGTTGTCATGATGTAATATGTAAAAGGCTAAAAGCAAAAGGGTATATGGAAATAGGATCTTTGTATAAGGGCTTTTTATGAATTACCCCATGAAGGGTAGTCATGTAATTCGCCTAAATGTAAGCTGGGTCGTCATGGGAAACTTTTCTGGAGAATGATTGTTCATGCTGGTATCTGGTGTATTTGGGGGGGGGGGGATGGAACAGGATAATTTTCAAAAGCCAACCTATCTCTTGGGAAGATCTCAAAAGGAAAGTTTTTCATCTTATTACTTCCTGGATGTTCACTTCCCCGCTTCTCCAAGGTGTTAATCTAAATCAGTTGAAATGCAATTTTTTTGAGATATTTTGTTCTCCAGATCCTGCCCACTGATTCCAGCTTCCCTCTGATCCAATGCCTTGTTCCGATGGACGTATGGGACCAGCTGGGATTGGGGGGAATATTTTCAGATGCTAGAGGAAACCTTGTGCGGGCCTTCAGTGGACCTGTTGTCTTTGCTGACTCCTCTGAAGCCAAGACTAGATCTCTCCTCATTGGTTTAAGGCTGGTCAAATCTCTTAATGCCAAACTTCTGCTGGTGGAAGGAGATTCAAGGAATGTGATTGGTTGGATCTCAAATTCTGACTGGGGCCCCTGGAGATTTAATCATTTTCTGAATGAAATCCGGGAACTCCCCCTTGAACTCTCTTGCACTTTTAGATCAAGACTGAGGGAACTGAACTCTCTAGCTTATGCTCTTTCTAAATCGGGGATAGATAGAAGTGAACTGTACTTTACCTTTGTAGTTGTTTTGTTGGGGTCTTTTTGTTTCTTATACATCTTTCTTTTTGAGTAGAAAGTTACCTTTTCTCAAAAAAGAGAAAAAAAGTGCTGAAGGATTCTCAACCCCAGTCTGAGTCTCCTCTCTTCTCTTTACACATTTTGCAAGGATTGGATTATATTTAGTTGTTTGATGTAACATTATGATTTACTTTAGAGTTGAGATTCTAATTTGTGCATTTCTGTGAAAGTATTATGTTGTTTTGTGGTTCTTTTTCATAAGTTGCAGGCATTAAATATTTCTTACTATATCTTCTAATTGGATATTTCTTAGATCCTTGCAGATTTACTTACTTCTCTCGTGCTTCCTTGGACTATCTTGTAAAATCAGGAAAGCAGCCCGATATTTTGCATATACACAATTGGGAAACTGCTATTATTGGGCCACTTTTTTGGGATATTTTTGTTAACAACCAGGTACAACTTGGTTCCCTCCTTTCTTTTGATCACCTATTGCCTCATTAAATATGACTGTGTAGCTATTGTGTGGAATTAAGACCTTCCTGCCTCAGCTATGCCTATAGATTGATATCTTGGTAAATTCATAGTGCTTCACCTAGTTAAGGTTCTACCTGTAGCCTTTTAAATCCATCCCCCGCCCCTTCTATTACTGTAAGTGTGTAACTTTATTACTTGAAGAATGTTTGGGCACGAAAGTTGGTGTTTGTGGTGAAACTGCGTTCTGTCAAAGTCATGGTCATGGATTTTGTTTTCTTTTCTTCAGTGCTAACAGAAAATAATAAAATAAACATAGGAGAAAAAAGGAAAGAAAGGCAGTACAACATGGTTAAAACACAAGGTCACAAGCTTGATCTGTAATGTAAACCATTTCTTACCCACTCAATTGATTTCAACTTAACTCAGCTTTAAACCCAACCATTTGAGGTCAGCTACATGAATCCTCTTTTACTGTTTTCCATCAAGAGCCATGTTTTCTGTCAAATTATAATTCCTTAAGGCTTCGTTTGGGAAGAGTGCAAATACAAATATGCACAGTTCATACACAATTACACATGGGCTCCTTTCGTATTTGCACTCTTGACTCTTCCCAAATGGAGCCTAAATCATTTTTTAGAACTTCAGACCACATCTTCTTCTGTTTTCCCTTGTGCTTTTAGAGCACTCTACTTGCACTAATTTACTTGTACTCACTGGTCAGTCACTGGCTGTTTGTGTACATGGTCAAACCATCTCAATTGATTCTTGTTCATCTTATCACTAATTGGAGCTACTCCTAAGTCTTCTCTAATGGGATCATTTCTGATTTTGTCCTTCACTAGTCTTGCAACTCTTCCACTCAACATCCTTATGTTAGCTAAACTCATTTTTTGGAATATTTCTTGATTGCCCAATGCCCAACACTCTGTCCCATATAGTAATGTTGGTCTTCTAAATGTATTGTAGAACCGTCTTTTTAGTTACATATATATGCCAATCATACAGCACATCAAGTCCGCCTCTCCACTTCAACCAATTGATTCTATGGCAACATCATCTGTAATTTTTCTCTCATTATGGATGATGATCCAAGGGACTGGAACTGGTTAGTTGTGAGCATCTCCTAATGTCAATCTTAATTGCACCACCTTGTTACTAATGTTTTTACTAAATCACAATCAATGTTTTAAAACGTGGAGGTGTGATGCGAGATGTTTCACTGCTTGGAGGCATGATGCATAGTTCAGAAATGTAAGAGGTGTAAACCTCCCAACCTCAAGGAGGCTTACACCTCCTTAAGAGGAGGGGGATAAGGAGGAAGGGGGAAGAGGAGGAGGAATGAGAAGAAGAAAGAGGATCTCTTTTTTTTGTTTTTTTACATGAAAGACGTATTGCATTAAGAAGAATATAACTATGGATAGAATTATGAATTTTACCATTTCATAAAATTTCTCACTTAGAAATGGGAGGGAAAAAATATGACTCAACATTTTTTCATCTCTACAGGGACTGGGAAGCACCAGAATATTGTTCACATGCCATGGCTTTGGTTCTCAGGCAAGCATTTTCTCTTTTTCTGGTTAATAGGCATCTCTCTGATCTTGTTATTAATCTTCTATCTACCTAATATATAGGTTGCTCATAGATTCCTTGATATTTTAGTGTCTAGAGAAACCAGATAAGCTAGCTCTGTGTGGTCTTGATCCTTCTAGACTCCATCGTGCTGACCGACTGCAAGATAACTCTAAGAGACATCTTGTCAATATTTTAAAGGTATGCATATCTACTTGCTTGTGAATTTTCCATTGTTATGAGAGAGGGAGGGGAAAAAGACTTCTGGTTAAAGTTCCTCTTTTTACTCATCCTTGTTTTTGCTTTTGTATTTGTTTCTCTATGCTGTTTGATACCTGGGCCTCTCTTTTTGTTGGGGTTGTCAGTGCTGTATTCTTCTTATCTTTGTTCTTCCATTTTCTCTTATTATTAGCTGGTAAAAAAAGTTGCCATTGGTGTTTTATTCTTTTAATTACCAATTGGTAAAAGAAATTGCCACAACTGTTTTGATCATAATATTGACATATGTCTGGTTCCTTCATTTTGTTTGTGATTGCTGGTGCTTGTATATTCTTCATACTCTTCCTAATATATCCTTCCTGTGTTATTGATCAATGAAAAGAAAGGTTTCTATACTGTCCTACTATTGGATGCTATACTATACTGATCTTCCTGGATGAAACCTTCATTTCCTCCATTCTTCTTATTCTTCAAAGAAAAAAGAAAAAGGAAAAGAAAAGCAGATATTTGTACCTCTCAAAAAGTTAAAACTTGAGATCATCTTAGTAGTAAGCAATGTGGTTAATGTACAAGTGATCTAATAAAAAAATGTGGTTAATGTACAGTATGGGATTAAGAGAGTTTTTTCTATTGATTGGTAACAAGCAGAATTTTATTGCTTTATGAGGAAAGAATTTTTGCAAGTATGGAACATGTGATCAGCACCGCTGGTTAGGCTTGTAATAACCACCTTGTCCATGAGGTTGGAATAATATTTGACATATGCTTGCAGTTTATTTAACTTTTTTCTTACCAAGTATATTATGTTATTTTGGCTCTTATTAATAAAAAATATTTTGATGATACATAAAGGTGAAGGTAATAACGAATCTTTAGGTAATTAACATCTATCCAAGAAAGCAGAACAAAACAAAAATTATAAAAGCATATTGCTTGCTCTTTATTTATTTTATACTCTTCTTGGTATTGTTTGTGCGTTGTCACCAGCCCAGTTCGTACAAGAGAAAACACAAGAGAACATAACAGAATTCTGGGGTGTCTAACTGAGTGGATCGACCCACACCCCAAAGAGTCCAAATATATATATACAATTACATAAAAACCCTTATAGGATTAAAGAAGAAAAACAAATAGTATACAACATACAAATGGGCTGTGATAATACAGTACAACATGAGGACTCTTGACACTCCCCCTCAAACTGATGCACATTCTTAAGCATCAGTTTGCTTACAAGAATTAAGGCCTTGTTTGGCATCAATTCTGAAAATTCTGATTCTCAGAATTCTCGTCTAGAGAATTTTGTAGATGCATTTGGCACATTCATCTAATTCTTGTTTCTTGGAAACAAGATCACACATTTTACTACACCTAGATCGGATCATCCTTAATTCAACCAAAAAGTGGAAACAACTCAAAAAGCAATCACTATTACAGAGTACAAATTTGAAACCCCCTTCCTTTTAGCAACTTCATTCATTAAACAAGATGAACCAAAACGTTTACAAGCAACTCTCTTTCACAAGTGCAAGTTAGAGTGTGTGGGGTAATTGGTTGTCTTACTAGTACCAGAACCCAATAAAGTTGTCCCACAAGAGAGCAACAATGGTGAACACAACTGGCAAAACAATTTGGCTTCTATAATTGGATAGAGAGATACATTCGTGCTCTTCTCTGGCAAAGATGTTGGCAATGGAAATGAACGGTGGCTTTCACGCTGCCATAGCAGAATCCCTTGCCATTGATGAAGTAGCATGTCTTGGTGAAATTGAGTGGAACGACATCCCTCATTGTGCTGGTGGTCCAATTGTGGATCGATCGTTTTCGTTGCAAGTTCATCTGGTTCTTGTTGTACACAAAACTGTGAACAGGGGAAGTGCAGGACTGGGTTAATTAATAATGAAATAGCTTGAATCAAAATCACTAATAAGCTGAAAGAAAAGGCCCAAAAAATATTGATTTTTCATGGATTTTTTTTTTTTTAAATTTGGAGAGCATAGATTTTCATGGGTGGGTAAATCGAGCTTGGACGGTTGAATTAAAAACCAAAGCTCTGTGGTGAGACAAAGAGAGCCTGAGTTGCAAGTTTCAACACGCTCTGATTCAAAACAGAATAGCATGAGACCTGACACCATGGAATTAAAACAAAATAGCAACATGTTGAATTAAAAAACCAGTGCTTGATGGTACTTGGTTTTGATTCAAAACAAAACAGCTCCAATACGTTGAATTAAAAAACCAGAGTTCGACAGTACTAGGTTTTGATTCAAAACGGAATAGCAAGACCTAGCGCCATGGAATTGCTTCCTTCTATCGCTTTAGCAATAATGCCATGGAATTGTTCTCGAAAAAATTAAATACTGAGTATCAAGCGAAGATATCCATTGAAAGCAAGAGGATGAAGGTGATTATTCGGTTTAGGGCTCTTTCACAAGAGCTTTTTTGTGTTTATGGTAAAATACTAAAATGCCCCTGATTTCACGTGCAAAAGCAGCACGTGATAGTTAATTTATAAAGGAAATGAGATTTTCTCATCCTTAGAAGTGAAAAAATATCACTTAAAAGAAACGTGCCTTCAAATGAAAAATTCCTTTGAAAAACATATCAATTCTCTGTTGTAGGTAAACGTAAACACATTCTACTTTGAAGAATCGCTAGAAACGGTTCTCCGGAGTGATGCCAAACAGGGTGTAAGTGTTCAGAGGCAGTTTGTTGTTTCTTGCATTTCTAGGAGATGATGGAATCACCCATGAAGACATAGACCGTCAATTGGAGAGGAGAGGACAAAGAGAACAGTCCTGTGATAAAGTACCACAAACATAGCAAATAATCCGGTGGACAACAATCAAATGAGGTTGACAAGAGGCAAAAGTAAATTGACTAACAACCTGAATTGCATGAGAAGTATCAAGACGAGTCATGGTGAGATATATAAGAGACCCTACAAGTTGTCGATAAATGGAAGCATTAGTGAGTAAGGGACCTTCTGACTTAGACAACTTAACATTTACATGGTTTAAAATGTCCCTTATTTCCCTAATATTTCCACGACATATTTCCATTTCCATGGGTAGCAATATGAAATTTACCGGAATCGACATTTTCCCAATGAAGACTGCCAACACTATGTGGAGTACTAGAGATAGTTTCCGATGACATATTTCCATTTCCATTTCCTGGGTAGCAACATGAAATTTTACTAGAGTTGACATATTCCCCAGTGAACACTACTAGTACTATGTGGAGTACAAGAGATAGAATTATAGCATAAGTTGGTGAGCACTACCGGTACTATGTGGAGTACAAGAGATAGTATTATAGATTATTTGGTTTTTGCTTGTGTAATAGATTATTTGGTTGATCTATTACAATCATTTACATTTTTTTATGAGTTTAAATTTTGTTTTAACTCATTCTACCATGAAGCTCTAAATCTTAAGCTTTACAAGGCAACTTCAAAACATATTTTTTGTCTACAACCTTAGTTTCTTAGCTTTGTTTAATGATTTGGAACAAGATAATAATTTAAAAAGCTGTGCCTATGCTTCTTTTATCATTTCATAAAATATTGTTCTATATTTTGCATATTTTACAATGTTTCCACCATATCTATAATTTTTACAATATTCCCGTACGATATTTCTGACATTCCCGACACGTTTCTCATATTTGGATGACCGACATTTCCACTAATATCGACATTTTAAACCTTGAACATTTAGCTCTAGGGGGTATCAACCTACTTATTATCAGTAAGGCCTGCTAGCTTGACAAGATCAGATGCATACTTGTGTTGGCAAACAAGGTATCTCCGATGACTCCTTTGGACTTCAAGTTCTAAGAAATAGGTAAGAGGACCCAAATCCGTCATGTGAAAGGAACTGTGAAGTAGTAATTTTAGTTCTTGAATTCCTCGAACATTTCCAGTCAATAATATGTCATCCACATATAAGAGAAGAATTGTGATACCTTGAGGCCTTTTTCGAACAGAGAGAGAATGATCAAAAGCACTCTGACTATATTTAGCATCAACAATGACATCTCAGAATTTTTCAAACTATGATTGAGGAGCTTGTTTCAGTCCATATAATGATTTCTTCAATTGGTAAACAAGAGAAAGATCATTACAGTACCCAGTTGGAGGTTTCATATACACTGTCTCCTTGAGATGCCCATGTAAAAATGCATTTTTCATGTCCAAATGATAGATAGACCAAGAGTGTGTAGCTGAGAGAGCTAAGAGAACTCGGATGGTAGTGATTTTAGCCACGAGAGCAAACGGCTCCTCATAATCAATACCATACTCCTATGTATGATTATAACCTTGAGCCACAAGACGAGCCTTATACTGATCTAGGGAGCCATCTGATTTCAACTTAATCGAGTAAACTCATCTACTCCCAATCATAGAAGCCATCTGAAGGAGCTGGTACTAAGTCCTAAGTGTCATTCTCATGCAGGGTCTGAATCTTTACGTCCATGGCATCTCCCCACTGAGGCCTACAACTGGCTTGCTGGTAAGAAAGAAGGATATCTGTGGAGGATAAGACAACACAAAAGGAGTTATGATTTGATGGGAAATCAATCGGTCAAGTGGTTGAGAAACACAGGTAGAACGACACAAAGGAGTAGAAGGAGCAATAGAGGAATAAAAAATGGGAGTATCACTTATAGGGGTAATGATAGTAGGGGTACTGAGACTGATTGAAGATCTAGACCGGGAGGAAGGGGGGTCGTAGGTGTAGGAGATGAACCACAGACTCGCTTTCGAGAGAAGACAAGATCTTTCACAACAGATGAAGATGGAGTATCCTGTGAATCAAAATCATACAAGATAGAAACAAATGGTGCAGATAGTTTGGCAACTCCAAAAAAGAAAGTAATATGCTCAAGGAAAACTAAATTCCAAGAAATACGAATACGACGAGTAGAAGGATTATAACAAAGAAACACTTTGTGATTAGGACTATATCCCACAAATGCACACATAACAGATTGGGGAGAAAATTTAGAACACTCACGAGAGGGGAGATGTACAGAGCATACACATTCAAAAACATGAAGATTAGACAAATTTGGAGGGAAACCAAATAATTTCTGATGAGGAGACATGTTAGAAAGAATAGAAGAAGGAACACAATTGATAAGAAACCCGACTGTATTGGCAGCCTCACAGCATTGAGAACATGTCCATTCTTACGTTCTGCCACATCATTTTGGTGAGGAGTGTTAGGATAGTTCCGTGGAAATTGTATTTCATGGTTCTTCATGTAGGACAAAAAATCTCCATCACAGTATGTGATTCTTGAGAGCATGCGATTCTTCTAGGAAAATGGTTGTGGAGATTGCCAATGGAGAGGGACAAGTTGTGGGCAAGGGTGATAGTTAGCATTCATGGTCTTGCGGTGGATGGCTGGGATTTTGGGATACAAGGGCTTCATCTTGGAAGTCCATCTATGATGTTCTACCCCTCTTTTTACCACACACCAGGTATTGTTCGGGAGATGGAAACCATGTTAAATTTTGGGATCATGTTTGGGTGGGCAGTGAATCACTAGGAACACAATCCCTTCTATTTATACCATTTCCAACCGTAGGTAGGAACCCATCTCTTGCTTTTTGGCCTTGCCTAATTCAATTGGGATTTGGGTTTAAGAAGAGGGTTACATGACAATGAAATGAACATTGTCAATGACCTCCTATAGAACTTGGAAGGGGTGTTTTTGGAAGGTAGTAAGAGGGATAGGAGAATCTGGACCCCCTCGCCCTTAGGTACTTTCTCTTGTGGTTCATTTTTTCAACCCTTATTCAATCAATTGAAAGCCAAAGGTCTTCCTTTCCATTCAAAGAAATTTGGTGTAATCCTATTCCTCCCAAGGTGGGTGGCTTGTGTTGGGAAATGTATTTGGAAAGAATTAATACTTGTGAGCTACTACAAAGAAAAGGACCCAATTGGTGCCTTTCCCCTCACTGGTGCTCCCTTTGCAAAATCAATGGTTAGAATTGCTATCACTTATTAATTTCCTGCCCTTTTCTTCTTCAATTTGGGAATGGTTCCTTTCTTTGTTTGGGTGCAGGTAGAATCAAGGTTTCAAATATCGTATCTTTAAAAGTCTGATATGAGATACATTGGAAAATCGGTGGTATCATCTTTTTTCCACCGTATCGGGGCATATCGATAGCGTAGCGACTAATACGCTACAAAAAAGATTCGGCCAAAAACTGAAAAAAAGGGGGGAAAGCAAGCTTCTTTACCTTGAAATAAGCCTTCTTTCACCCCCCAAATGACTCTAAAATTCCAAACCTCATTCTTAGAGTGCTAGATATGCAAAAATTTGCAAGAAACAAGCATGGATCATTAATCTTTTTCAAAGATTTTTCAAATTTTGAAAAAATATGGAAAAAATAAGTAAGTCTTTTCATTTTTTTATAATATCTTGTGATTTCTTTTTTTTCTTGAACGTTTAAATTTATGTTGATCTACATTTCTTGCATTCAAAATCACAATCCTTTTGTGTTATGAGCAAACCTATGGAAATTTCATGAAGATATTTTGGAAAAATATAAATTAACAAAAATTTTGAAAATGTAATTTTTTCTCTACCTATAAAGACTTAATATGTTTTAGATCTATGGATTAATTGAAAAATAAATAATAATTAATTATATTTTATCATTTGATCACAACGATTGAATATGTTATAATTCTATGGATGATCTCTCATATCCACAGAGCAGTTGAAAATCTTTAATAATTACTTTTTTTTATTTTTATATTTTTAGAATTTAAAATAAATAATAATTAATTAAATTTTATCATTTGATTATAATTCTATGGATGATCTATCATATTCACAAAGAAATTGAAATTTCTTCTTTAATAACTAATTTTTGAATATATTGTATAATGCTTCTTTATTTTTTATAATTTTTGAAAATAAAAAATAAATAATCATTATTTAAATAATAAATAATTATTAATTATATTTTCACTTAGAAGTTGTGCCAATGCATGCTTTATGGTTAGATAGGAGAGTTGGGTTTTTTCCCATCCCATAAAACTTAAGAATTTTAATTTATAAATTATGCTCCTAGACCATATGGTTTTACCATGGCTTTCTATGAAGAGTGTTAGCACATTATTAAAGAAGAATTGTTTGAGGTGTTTAGGGAGTTTGAAATCAACCATGTGATTAGTTGCGGAGTTAATGCCACTTTCTTAGCTCTCATCCCAAAGAGATCAGATGCCAAACACCCTAAATATTTCAGGCCGATTAGTTTGGTGACTAACATCTATAAGATTGTGGCAAAAGTGCTTTCTTTAAGGATTAAAAAGGTCCTTCCGTCTCTCATTACTCAAACCCAAGGTGTTTTTGTCCAAGATAGGCAAATTATAGATCTGATCCTTATAGCAAATGAATGTGTGGAGGAAATGAGGAGATCCAACAATCAAGGTTTTATTTGTAAGCTGGACATTGAGAAGGCCTATGACTCAGTGGATTGGGATTTTCTATTAGAAGTGCTAAGGAAATGTGGATTTGGGGATAAATGGTGTAAGGTGGGTGAGTGGATGCATAACATCTTGCCAATTTTCAGTTCTAGTTAATGGAGGGGTCAAGGATTTCTTCCCAACATGTAGAGGGCTTAGGCAAGGAGATTCTCTTTCCCTCTTTTTGTTCACACTTGTGGCAGATGTGCTCAGTAGAATGATTCTAAAGCAGATAGGGAAGGGTTAATAAGAGGTTGGAGGATAGGCGGGAATAATGGTCACGGTGACTCATCTTCAGTTTGTTGATGATATCATCATCTTTTGTGAAGGGTGAGACTTAGGGAGAGTGAGGAACCTAAAAGATCTTATTAAATTCTTTGAGTTTGCTTCAAACCTATCGATTAGCTTTGACAAAAGTTGTGTGGTGGGAATCAATTTGGAAGATTGGGAGGTAGAGGCTATAGCGGGTTCTCTAGAGTGTTCCATGTCTGATTGACCTTTAACCTACTTGGGCCTTCTGTTAGGAGCTAACCCAAAAGAAAGTCGGTTCTAGTATCCAATTGTGGAAAAGCTTGAAAAGAGGCTGGCTGCTTGGAAAAAAAAGTTGCATTTCGATAGAGGGTAGAGTGACCTTAGGGTGACACTTGCTAGTCTTTTGGTTTATTTTCTTTCTGTATTCAAGATACCCTCAAGGGAAGCCAAGAAGTTAGAAAAGGTGATGAGGGATTTCTTGTGGGAGCCAGGGGAAGAAAAGAAGGATCACTTGATTAGGTGGGAGATAGTCAGCAAGAGTAAGGAAGAAGGGGGATTAGGATTGGGAAATCTAGTTCTTAAGAATGAAGCTTTACTAGGGAAGTGGCTTTGGAGATGGCCATTAGAAAGAGAGAGGTTGTGGCACAAGGTTGTGAATAGTATTCATGGCTGTTTGCAGAACGGTTGGGATGCCGGGGTATCTCGACGTGCGACTCTTGCAACACCCTGGAAGGCCATTCATGGAATTCTACCCCATTTTCTCAATCTGGTCAGGTATGATGTTAATTCTGGACACAATGTTCTTTTGATATCTGATTTTTCTTGATATTTGGGAAGAAAAAATGTACTGAATTCCTTTTTAGGCATAAAAAACTACTTGAAAATTTCTGTAAAAATTCTTAAAAACCAGGTAATCCAAGAATGACATAGCTAATGGAGGTTGAATAAACACCTGCTAATTCTGAATTATAGTAAAATTCTAAAATGCCAAACAATATGCTAATGGAGGTTGAATAAGCAAGATGATAGAAATTCCAAAATGCCAAATAATAAACAAAAACTGAATGAAAGAGGAAATAGAATTATAGTGAAATCCGGATGGACCTAAAGTTGATTAACAAATCTGATTACTATCAACATCTTCATTGTTGTCCAAACCTTCTTCTTGTTTCTCTGGTGTCATGTTCTTGTGAATAATGAGAAAGGAGAAGATAGAAGAAAAAGAGGAGTATAGATCGTTGGTCTAACAAATACCACCTGGTAATTGTGTCTCTTTCTAATGAGATACCCTTTAAATTTATCCAAAATAACAAGAAAACCCCCCAATGAGGCTGATATTATTATTAAACCCCTGACTATATATTTTCCTGTTAAAATAACTCTTCCTCTTAACAAACTAAATATTCCAACAAGAATGGTTTACTCCATATGCTGGTAATGTTGGCTTACTTATGCATTAGTGCTAATTCTGATTAAACATAATGGGCTCAATGCATCATTTTTCTGTGGATTTGAGAGTACATTGTGTGGGATTGTTTTCTTGAAGTTTTTTGTTTAGGTTTTAGTGGCTTCCTTATTCTTGATATACTTACAGGTTTATCTCAATATACATATACACATATGTTCTAGAAGTGAAACTGGATGATCTTAAGTTCATGAATGTTGAATTGCAAAATTCTGAGAAAATGGAATTCCTATTGCTGTATCTGCTCTTAATACATGTATGTGCTAGAGTTAAGATGGTTGGCAATTTTGATATGAATTTCTGTTCATGAATTTGCAGGGTGGAATTGTGTACTCTAACAAAGTTGTGATGATGTCATCAATCCACTCCAAAAGCAGGATTATTCGAAGTCTGAGTCATGGGTTGGAGCCCACCTTATCCATCCACAAGTGAGCAACATGCTTATGATACTGTTCCTTTTCCAGTGTGAACTGGAAAGGAACATGGCTTCCTATATATGAAATACTTTAAGGCTCATGTGCTTGTGTTCTCATACTAATATATTATAGCTATTATAAAAAACAATCATTTTTATTATCAGTTATATGAGAAACAGTCATCAAATCCTTACTGGTTCCTTATCATTTACACGTTTTTTTAGGGAGAAATTGTTGCTTGCTCCTTATGGACTTGATGACACTGTATGGGATCCTTCTAAAGACAAACATCTTCCAGCAAAGTATTCAGCAGATGACACCAAGGGAAAAACTATTTGCAAAGTTGCATTGCTGCAGCAACTGGGCCTATCAAGACATGCTTCTAGTTCTACAACTGTTGTGAGTGTTTCACAGAAAATCGTCTTTACTGATAAATTCCACCCTTTGATCAACTAGTGAAAGTATAATACTTGGTTCAAGTCATGAAAAAGGAGTACGGAATAACAATAATAATTGTAGGAATGTTTTGACAATAAATCCTTTTGGAACCTACCTCTAGGATACCTGCTGTAATTTTATTTTTTCTACATGTTGCATTATTTTATGAACATTGACATCATTTTTTAACATAGGATCAGTGTTATCAAGGCACCATATTAGTCATTGATTAGTTAGTTCAGGGCCATACCTACTGCATCACTGAAAATAAAGTATACATGTATGATTCTTTTTTTAATTTTTTTAAAGGAAATGTACATTGTATTAACTGAAAATAAAGTATACATGTATGATTCTTTGTACAAAGAGTTTCTGTACATTTATCAACCATTAAGAACCCCCGAAAAAAATCTATATTAAAAAGGGGATGAGAAAGGAATGTGCTATCTGATGAAGGGAAATTTGGCCCGACCTCGCAATCGCCCGACACGTGGCAAAGGCAAGCAACTTGGGACAGTAGAGCGCCCGAAGCGAACATCGGAAGCAAGTCCGAGCTCCCTACTGGGAGCCCGAGCTCCCTATTAAGAGCGAGCTCCCTACTGAGTCCGAGCTCCCTATTAAGAGCGAGCTCCCTGTTAAGGGTCCGAGCTCCCTAAATAAGAACCCGAGCTCCCTACTGGGAGCCCGAGCTCCCTACTGGGAGCCCGAGCTCCCTATTAAGAGCGAGCTCCCTATTGAGTCCGAGCTCCCTATTAAGAGCGAGCTCCCTACTGGGAGTCCGAGCTCCCTATTAAGAGCGAGCTCCCTACTGAGAACCCGAGCTCCCTGCAAGGAGCACAAACTATACTGGGCCCCAAGCCTCACAAAGATGACCCGAGCTGGCCCACGGCAGCTCGGAACACTCCCCAAACCGAACTCAAGACACCTCGCTCGCCACTCTAACACTTCGCTTCCGAAACACCAGGCTGACCAAACGTACCCGACACCAAGGACGTCCGTATCCAAGGGTGACACACCTGACTGATTTGGGATCTGACGCCTGACAGCCGCACTTCAAACGGCCTCCTGCTACCGCCACCTGCAACCGTCGTCACTAGCCGCAGAGACGGCTCCGACAAAGGGAGCAGTGGCGGTTCTGTCCGGCCAGAGGAAATGACATCCGAACTGGCAGGGGTTCAGAAGTAATCATGCCTGATCTGACGGAAGCCTGGAAGTGAGTGCGCGAGGTGGTTATAAAAGGCTCCTACCTCCCAGGAACGAGGTATGCTAACTTTTGCGCTATCTGGTCTATCTTGCCTTTGAAAGACTCCAACTTGAGCTTCGGAGCCCTTACGTCGGGTTCTCCCTGGAGCTTCTCTTCTCCTTCCGTTTCAGGTCCCTGCCACTCAGTTCAGAGGCAAGATCGTTGACAGCTAAGATCGGTCGGATTGTGCATCATCAATTGGCGCCGTCTGTGGGAACGCTTCAAAAGGCCTCCCTCCAAAACTTTCATACCCCTTTCTTCTTCTTTGAAAAACTCAATACTCATGGCCTCCTCCAGCAACGCCGGACGCGGCACAGAGACAAACACCACCGGGGAACAGCCTCAAGTTCCCGTGGTGTGTGTTGGACAGTTCACCATCCCCCTCTCGGTGGACGGAATTCCCAATCTGAATACGCCACAAGCAGTGGCGCCTGCAAACCTACCTGCCACAAACATCCCCTTTCCTCTCCCCATCGAAACTACCCTCACTGAACCAACCGCCGTCCCCCTGGCAACTAGCCAAAATCGGTTGGACGACCTAATGCAGTGCATGCGGGCAATGCAAGCCCAGATGCAACAATTCTAGCAACACCAGCTTCACCAGCACCAAGTGTTGCACAACCTCTCCCAGTATCACTATCAACAGCAGTTCCCCCAACTGCCACCGAACCAACCATTGCTCCCACCTCGCCACCCTGCTCCGAAGCCGGTCAAGGCCTCTCCGCAGGATGGACGCCTCCACCAAGGAAAGGCCTCCAGGCCCCAGATTCCCCCAAACAGCCAGGCCTCGTCCCTAGGCCGGGGAGAGAGAAAAGTCATCCCCGCCTCGCAGCTCGCAGGCAGGTCGGGAACCTCGCCCGCGAGATCGGCACCTCGGGGCTCCAAACCAGAGTTCCCACTCGTGGAAAACCAATTCGGCGCACTGGCAGCAGCGGACTACCAGCACTCTGGGCCCATCGAGCTCGGCAACACGGAGGCCAGCAGCGCCAGTACAAGGCCCACTCAGCAGCGAAGGCGCCGCCGAGGTCGACGAACCACCACCCGCGTCTTGTCAGAGCTCAGAGGCAAAGGCGAGACGAGCTCGGACGAGGTAGGAGTTGCCCCGATTCTCTCAGTTCCTTCCCCCCTCGCGTCAGAACTCCTGGCAGTCCCCCTGCCCAGAGATTTCAAGCTCCCGCCTCTAGACAAGTATGACGGGTCCTTCGACCCCAACGACCACGTTGACGCTTTCCAGTCCCAAATGCACCTCGCCAGAGCCAGCGAATCATGCATGTGCGTGGCTTTCACCACCACCCTCAAGGGGGTAGCCCGCACTTGGTACAGGAACCTGGCCCCCGGCTCGATAAAGTGTTGGGCTCAGTTCGTGCGGTCTTCACTGCACACTTTGTCACCAGCAAACGGTGCCCTAGAGCAGAGGAAAGCATCTTCGGGGTAGTCCAAAGGGAAGGAGAACCCATACGGGGCTACATCAAACGATTCAATGAAGCATGCTTACAGATACCGCGGTTAGACCCCGCGGTGCAGCTCGCCGCAGCGAAAAGAGGGGTGACGCACAAGGAGTTCAAATGGCACATGGTAGCCAACCAGCCCGCGACCGTGGCCGAGTTCCTCAAGCTCGCGGACAAGTTCATGAGGACGGAGGAGGAAATCAACCAGCGAACCGAGGGCGGGAACGAGAAAAGAAAGAGGGATGGCGAGCCCTCTAACTCCGCCGACCGAAAAAACCCGGCCCGGGACCCAAAACCGAACCAGTCGTTCCGAGCTCCCCTGCCAGTTCGGACGGATTACACGCCACTGAACACGAGGCGGACCGAGATCTTAATGACGATTAAGGACGCCCCATACATGAAATGGCCACCTCGCCTAAAGGGAAATCCGAACGAAAGAAACAAGAATTTGTATTGTAGTTTCCATAGGGACCATGTCACAGTACCGAGCAGTGCAATAACCTCCGAGACGAAATAGAGGGGCTCATCCGTCGCGGATACTTAAGGAACTTTGTACAGCACAACAATAATAGCAATAAAGCGGATCGGCCAGGCGAGCACGAAAAGGACGCCCCCGAGACTAGCAGCAGGCCTGCCGAACCGATACAGCGACAGCCTCCGGCAGAGAGGCCAATTCGGGGAACCATCCACGTAATTGTGGGAGGTTCGGTGGTAGCGGGGTGCACATCGGTGGCAGCCCGGACTTCAGTTCGTGAAGCAATCCTCGAGGAGCGGAACCCTCCGAAAAGGCCAAAGACCGAAGAGCCAATCCTCTTCACAGAAGACGACGCGCGAGGAGTTCGCTACCCTCACGATGACGCGCTTGTCATTAAACTAAGGATCAGCGACTTCGAGGTTAGGCGCGTACTCGTAGATTCGGGCAGCTCGGCGGACATCCTCTTCAAATCGGCGTTTGATCGGCTACAGCTGCCAAGGAGCGAACTAAAGCCCGCAAGCACTCCCCTGGTGGGCTTCAGCGGAGAGGAAGTCAGGCCCCTTGGAAAAATAACGGTGCCCGTGGAAGTCGGCACGTGGCCTTGTGCGGTCAGACTCAACCACGACTTCCTGGTGGTCGCGACCCCCTCCCCATACAATGCCATAATAGGGCGGCCAATCACGCATATCCTGCGGGCGGTGGTGTCCACCTACTATTTGGCCATGAAGTTCCCTACGGACTTCGGTGTGGGGGTAGCGCAGGGCGACCAGCTCGAGTCCCGCAAGTGCTACGTTGCCGCCCTAAAGGGAAAGACCAAGGCGGCCGGCGACCTCGATCTGGAGCGGCCCGCGGAGCAAGGTGAAGAATGAGCCTCGCCCACAGAAGAAACAGTCGCGATCCCGACCTCGCCTACGGACCCAGCTCGCGCACTCCAGATTGGTGCTTCTGTCAAAGAACCCCTACGGACCGAACTGGTAAGTTTTTTACTCCAAAATTTAGATATTTTTGCATGGTCCGCGGCCGATATGCCCGGTATTGACCCTGGTCTTATAACTCACAAACTTAACACTGACCCTTTAGTCAGACCCGTTGGACAGAAGAAACGGAACTTAGCCCCAGAGCGCTGGAAAGCAGTCGACGAGGAAGTCGAGAAGCTCCTCGCAGCAGACTTCATAAGGGAAGTCCATTACCCGAGCTGGGTGGCCAACCCTGTGCTGGTGAAAAAGGCGAACGGCAAGTGGCGCATGTGCGTCGACTACACCGACCTGAACCGAGCTTGCCCGAAAGACTGCTTCCCCCTTCCTAGGATCGACCGCCTAGTGGACGCGACCTCGGGACATGAATTGCTAAGCTTCCTGGATGCCTACTCAGGCTACAACCAAATCCGGATGGACCAATCCGACGAGGAAAAAACCAGCTTCATAACCGAGTTCGGTCTATACTGTTACAAGGTCATGCCCTTCGGGTTAAAAAACGCCGGGGCGACCTTCCAAAGACTTGTAAATAGGCTGTTTCGGCCCCTGATCGGCACAAAGATAGAGTGCTATGTAGACGACATGGTCGTCAAAACACAGTTTTCACAAGAATTAATACAAGACTTAGATTTTGTCTTCCAAATCCTGCGTCAGTATAGCATGAAATTGAACCCCAACAAATGTGTCTTTGGCGTCACCTCGGGCAAATTCCTAGGCTACGTTGTCAATCAACGCGGTATCGAGGCCAACCTGGACAAGATAAAAGCCATCCTAGATATGAGACCACCTCGGAAAATAAAAGAAGTCCAGAGGCTAAACAGCCGCATAGCCGCTCTAAGCCGCTTCATGTCCAAGTCGGCAGATCGCTGCCTACCCTTCTTCAAAGCAATCAAAGGCAAAGGGTTCGAATGGACCCAAGACTGTCAGCTTGCGTTTGACGAGCTAAAAGGCTACCTCGCCAGTGTGCCAACCTTCACTCGGCCCGAGGAAGGCGAAGTCTTAGAACTGTACCTCTCGGCTAGCGACAAGGTGGTCAGTTCGGTACTAGTAAAGGAAGCAGACCGGGTCCAACGACCCATATATTATGTTAGTAAAATCTTGCAGGGAGCAGAGACAAGGTACCCGCAGATAGAAAAGCTAGCGTATGCACTGGTGGTAGCAGCACGGAAACTCCGCCCGTACTTCCAGGCTCACACCGTCATCGTCCTGACCGACAAACCTCTGAGACAAGTTTTACTCAAACCCGAGGTTTCCGGCCGACTGACGAAGTGGGCCAATGAACTCAGCGAGTACGATCTCCAGTACAAGCCAAGAACTGCCATTAAGGCCCAAGCCTTGGCAGATTTTATCGCAGAATGCACGTTTAGCCTCGAATTCCCTGAGCCGGTCAAGCCCGAGATCCCCAGTTCGGGCGAGCTCGGAGCTCCCAAGCCAAACGAGTCTGAACCCCGTGAAGTAGCAGCCAGTGTAGCATCCCTCCTAGTTAGACCAAGCGCGAACTGGGATGAGGAGCCTTGGATCCTTCATGTAGATGGCTCCTCAAACCAACAAGGCAGCGGGGCTGGAATAGTGCTACGCGGCCCGAGCGGAACAAAGCTGGAATACGCACTACGCTTTGAGTTCGCGGCATCCAACAACGAGGCGGAGTACGAGGCACTGATAGCCGGGCTAAACCTAGCGCACAAGGTCGGAGCAAAGCACATGGTTGTCTGCAGTGATTCTCAGCTCGTGGTCAACCAAGTTACAGGCGAATACGAAGTGCGCGAGCTCACAATGACTGCATATTTGGCAAAAGTAAAGGAGGCTCTGCTCAACTTCCAGTCACACTTCAAGCAAATCCCGAGGTCAGAGAACGCTGAGGCCGACGCCCTGTCTCGACTGGCTAGCACGAGCCACAACGCCAGGAGAACCGTGTACGTAGAGGACTTACCTCGGCCCAACATTCTCGGTGGGGCAGAAGAGGTCGCTCCCGTCACCGAAGCAGAGCCGAGCTGGATCGACCCACTCGCGAGCTTCCTGTTAGACGGAACCCTTCCCGCGGACCGCAACGCAGCCAAGAGGGTGCAGCGCCAGGCAGCCAAATATGTCATGATAGACGAACGGTTGTACCGACGATCCTACACTTTCCCCTATTTGCGATGCTTGCGCCCAGCCGAAGCCAAGCTGGTACTCCGCGACATCCATGAAGGCTTGTGCGGCGGACACCTGGGGGGCAGAGCCCTCGCCCAAAAGGCACTTCGACAAGGATACTACTGGCCGACAATGAAGACAGAGGCAATCGAGCTCGTCAGAAAATGCGACAAGTGTCAGAAGCATGCTAGCATCCACCATCAGCCCGCTGCCGACCTCAAATACCTCACCAGCCCATGGCCCTTCGCCCAATGGGGCATCGACCTCCTGGGGCCATTCCCACCAGCGACAGGCGGGAGAAAATTCCTAGTGGTGGCAGTAGATTACTTCACAAAGTGGATAGAAGCTGAACCCCTGGCAATAGTTACAGCCCGAAACATACAACTTTTGGAAGAACATTGTATGTCGCTTCGGGCTACCTCGGGTACTGATCTCCGACAACGGCAAACAGTTCGAAGATATCAAGTTCCAAGAATGGTGCCAAAGTATGGGAATTAGTCAGAACTTCACGTCGGTCGCACACCCGCAGGCAAATGGCCAAACAGAAGTAATGAACAGAGCCATCCTCCGTGGACTGAAAGCACGATTAGACCGAGCCAAAGGTTTGTGGGCAGACGAACTACCAAGTGTTCTATGGGCTCACCGAACCACGGAAAAAACCGCCACAGGAGAGACCCCCTTTAACCTCACCTACGGCATTGAGGCGGTGATCCCGGCGGAAATCGAAGTGCCTACGTTGCGACTAGAAGCGTACGACGAATAGACAAACGAGGGCGAGTTACGCACCAACCTCGACTTACTGGACGAAGTGAGAGACCTCGTGCACATCCGAACTGCGGCCTACCAACAAAAGGTAGCTCGGTATTATAACGGGCGAGTAAAGAAGTTCCGTGTCGGCGACCTGGTTCTCCGTAAGGTCATGGTGCCCAAACCCGGCGTAGGGAAACTTGGACCAAACTGGGAAGGACCCTACAGAGTAATGAAAGCACTCGGTGGGGGAGCATACGAGCTCGGAACCCTAGAAGGAAAACAAGTACCCCGAGCATGGAACGTCGTCAACTTAAGAAGATACTACCTATAAACCACTAAGGCAAGCACCCCGAAGCCTAGGTAGAAAACGAACTGAAGGACCGAAATGGTCAGTTCGGCAAAAAACGCAGCTCGAAGACGACCAGAAAAACAGCCATTTCATCAAATAAAGGTGTCAGAAAACGAACTGAAGGACCGAAATGGTCAGTTCGGCAAAAAACGCAGCTCGAAGACAACCAGCACTTGAACAAAAAGCCATTTCATTTCAGATAGATATGTACACTCAAAAAAAAAAAAAAAGCCATTACAAGCCAGGGGCTACTTCATCATTATCAGAAGCCACTTCGACAACACCCGAAGGACCTGCCTCCCCCTCGGAGTCCGGTTCGGCATCCACAGCATTAGCCATCTCTTGAGTAATGCGCGAAGTGGATATGGCGCTGGTATCGAGGTCGGGGTACGTATTCCGGATCATCCACCGGCTTAGCTTGAAACCCCTCCTGTAGGAGTCCACCATCAGATCATCGAAATCCGGCGAAGCAATATAATCACTGACAGCTTTCTTCTTTGCGTCTTCGATGCCTTGAGAGAAGATCTGAGTCCTCTCCCTGATATCCTCCTGAAGATACTCGACCTGGTGCTCTAGGTCCAGCTTTAATTCCGCCATATGCTTCACCACCACTCCCATGGCCTCGGCATCTCTCTGAGACCTCGCCTGCCTAGACCGCGCGAGGCGAGCAGCAGCCTCAGCAGCACGAGCATTCTCCTCGACAGTTTGAGCAGCCTCCTCGGCAGCTCGCGCCTGCCTCAAGCATCTCTCCACCTGGTTCGCCAAGGCGTGAATGGAAGAGTTCACCTATCAAAGGAAAACGGGATCAAAGGAACGAATAGAAGAATAAAAGCCGAACTCTAAAGAAGGGAGCACTTACCACCATGGCATGAGTAATAGCACGGCAGACCACTTGGTGCAGAGGGAGCTCGGTCCACGCCGCAACTTCCTCGGGAAACATCGCCTCCTTACTCCGTTGAAGAGCATGAACAGGCGACAGCACGCTCCTGAAGTCCCCCGGGGCCTCGGAGCCCGACGGCCCAGTTCGCGTATGGGCAGACTTGGAGTAAGCGGGAGCCCCCGTGTGTGTGGTTTCGGCATAAGGAGCCCCCGCCAGCTCCTGCATAGGAGGAACCATCTCGGGCTCCTCTGCCGGATAATCCGGCGCCTCGGGCTCCGCACCCTGGGATGGCTCGGCGCGAGCTCGCTTAGCCACCCGTTTTCTCCTCTTCATGCCCTGGAACAAGTGCCCACCTTGGGTCCCTCGAGAGTCCATCGTACCTGCGAAAAGGAGTTCGGCATCAGTAGGACGTAAAAGAAGAGCAAGACAGGATCACTAGGGAAAGAACCTACCCGAACTCAGGCCCGCAGCAATAAGCTTGGCCTCCGTCAGATACCGTTGACAATCCAGCCCAAGCCGCGCCCATTGCCGGAGGCCCTTCGCCGTCTCCTTATCAAGTGTGACGCCGGAATCGGGAGCGGCCATCCCCCAGCCGGTCTGAAACGGCCACCCCAGCGCACTTCGCACCCCGAAATAGTCCTGCTTCCACGCCGGGACCTTATTAGGGAGTCCGTGTAAGAGCTTGAAGCCCGGGCGAGGACACAGGTAGTATGCCCGCCTACGCCCAGGAAGGGGACCCGCTTGTTTTTTCAGCATTAAAATAGAGGAGAAAATCTCCAGATCCAAAGGAAAGTTCTCGTCACAAAATAAGGAGATCGTCCCCACTAAATTTCTAATGGAGTTCGGGTGAAGCTGGCCGACCGTCACACCGAAGTGGTTTAGAACCTCGACGAAAAGAGGATGAAAGGGCAGTCGCAGCCCCGCAGCAAGCTGTTCCCAGAAAATCACGATCTCATTAGGACCGTGTTCCCAAGGGAAGCTACCCGTAGGGATGAAGTAACCGTGCTCCCCGGGCAAGTCGTAGTAGTCTCTGAGGGATTGAAGTCCCTCAGGCGTCATAGTCGAAGGGCCGAACTGATCTACAACTCGGCCACGACGGGAGGTGGACGCCGACCTACCCGAAGCACCTCGGGCTGTAGGCCCGACCCCTTCCTCAGGACCTACATCGGGCTCACTTGAACTACCGGGGGACGCAAACTAGTTCGTAGAACCTACATCAGACCCGCTTGAACAGTCTGAACCCTCCGAACTAGACATCGGGAAATGGAACGGGATTCCAAAAGCACTTACCCGGGAAGAAGACTGAAGTAGACCACGAAAGCTCGAACAAGCAAGGAACCTGGGACGCGAGCTGAAAAGCCTGGACGCGAACTGAAACTTAGGCGCGAGCTCAAGAGGTACAACGGTAGCAAGGACGCCCCCCCCCCCCCCCCCCCCGCGTGCTATTTATATCCACAGCGGCCGGAAAGCGACGGCCCAGATCGAAGCCAATCCAACGGCCCACAGCCGTGCTAAACCGCACGTCTTCCGAGGCCAATCAGCGCATGTCTTTCCGAAACTGACGGAGCGTCGCGCACGTCCTGTCAGAGGACGGGTGTCAGCACGCACCTTCTCGAAACTGACGGGGTGTCGGTGCACGTCTCCTCGCAATAAAAGCGTCTGCAGCCCAACTCTCGAACAACTGCCGTCACGCGCGCCCTTTTTTGAAAATCAAATTAAATCGAGCGCCTTCAGCACGGACCAAAACCCTCCTGCTACCTTACGAACTCCCCGTGCCAAGACAGGACCCCTGTCGCAGGGAGTGGGGGGCAATTGATGAAGGGAAATTTGGCCCGACCTCGCAATCGCCCGACACGTGGCAAAGGCAAGCAACTCGGGACAGTAGAGCGCCCGAAGCGAACATCGGAAGCAAGTCCGAGCTCCCTACTGGGAGCTCGAGCTCCCTATTAAGAGCGAGCTCCCTACTGAGTCCGAGCTCCCTATTAAGAGCGAGCTCCCTGTTAAGGGTCCGAGCTCCCTAAATAAGAACCTGAGCTCCCTACTGGGAGCCCGAGCTCCCTACTGAGTCCGAGCTCCCTATTAAGAGCGAGCTCCCTACTGGGAGTCCGAGCTCCCTATTAAGAGCGATCTCCCTACTGAGAACCCGAGCTCCCTGCAAGGAGCACAAACTATACTGGGCCCCAAGCCTCACAAAGATGACCCGAGCTGGCCCACGGCAGCTCGGAACACTCCCCAAACCGAACTCAAGACACCTCGCTCGCCACTCTAACACTTCGCTTCCGAAACACCAGGCTGACCAAACGTACCCGACACCAAGGACGTCCGTATCCAAGGGCGACGCACCTGACTGATTTGGGATTTGACGCCTAACAGCTGCACTTCAAACGGCCTCCTGCTACCGCCACCTGCAACTGTCGTCACTAGCTGCAGAGACGGCTCCGACAAAGGGAGCAGTGGCGGTTCTGTCCGGCCAGAGGAAATGACATCCGAACTGGCAGGGGTTCAGAAGTAATCATGCCCGATCTGACGGAAGCCTGGAAGTGAGTGCGCGAGGTGGTTATAAAAGGCTCCTACCCCCCAGGAACGAGGTATGCTAACTTTTGCGCTATCTGGTCTATCTTGCCTTTGAAAGACTCTAACTTGAGCTTCGGAGCCCTTACGCCGGGTTCTCCCCAGAGCTTCTCTTCTCCTTCCGTTTCAGGTCCCTGCCACTCAGTTCAGAGGCAAGATCGTTGACAGCTAAGATCGGTCGGATTGTGCATCATCACTATCCAGTCCATTCCTATCAAACTGAGGAAAATATGCCAAAGTTTTCTTGTTTCAATACAGTGAAGCGACAGGTGTTGAGACATTATTTAAGAACATGTTACATGCCTGGACAGCTATCATAGGAAAGATAGTTACTATTGATGTCCTAAGAAGGAAGGGAATGTGCATCATTAACTGATTAAAAATCAGAGGAACAGGGGGGTTGAAAATGGAGGAAGGGAGGTTTCAGCAGACTGAGGTTTGAAGAAGATCTCTAAGGGTGGAAGCAAAGCAGTTCCTATTTGAAAATTACAGGGTGAAAGGGAAGAAAGCTTTAAAAATCAGAGAAATTAATACGACCATGGTGTTGCTGGTAGGGGAAGAAGCATTGGTGTGGTTTCAGACTTTCATGGAAGATGCTGTTCAGGTGAGTAGGAAGTCTGAATACAAAGATTCAATTGAGATTAATGACAGGACGTATATAGCAGAAAGAAGGGAGAATCCTAAAGGAAGGTACGTGGTGCTTATGGAATTCTTTGGGGAAGGAAAAAAGCAGATGGTCTGCTTCCCTGAAGGTAAGAAGTGGAATGGCTGGGAAGAAGTTTCAGGGATTTTGAAGGACTTCATTACATGGGAGGAAGCTAGAGAAGAAAGTAGAAGGGAGCTAGTAGAAGAAACACGGGGTTTATGGAGACTCTACAGTGAGGGAGCAGAAGAGTGTAAGGCCCTTCTAGAGTTAGTAGAAGAGAAAATGGAACTCCAGGCTATGTGTTGTCAATTGGAGTCAGCCTCTGTGACTGTTTCAAAATGGACTCATCATTCTAACTCTAAGGGTCTGCACGCGAGGGACAAAGTAATTGTTCGAATCTTGGTTTCACCTATGAATTTCAGATGTTTTTGTCTTGATAGCAAATCTGTGCAAAGCAAGGTTAGAGGGCTTTTTTGTTAAAGACCTCCATTCATCTGAAGTATGTTTGAGTAATGTAAACTTGGAAGATATCCCACGTTCAGTAAAGGTACTGGTTGATGGAATCTTTTATTCAGGCTGGGTAGTTATAGCCATTGAAGCTGAGCTATGGAGGGAAGAAGGGAAGAAGGTGAGAAGTAGAAGAAGAATGGTTATGTGGAAGAAATTAAGTGGATGCAGGAAAGGAGAAATGAAATTACACTGAATTGGCAAAGCAAAATCTGGGGAGAGGAAAAGGTGAACTAAAAGAGGAAGAAGTTTATAAGGCAAGGAAAGAAAGGGATGAGATACACGGCTGGTCTTATGTTGAGGCTCTGACCAATGGACCTCGACATGTGAAACAATCCCAAATTCAAATTTCAAATTTCAAAAGGGGTGGGTCAGCCAGCTGGTGTACCAGACTTGAACAGAACTGAGTTATTAGGGTCAAAGGTTATAACCCATCACGTGGCACTTTAAGTAATAGTGTGATGGGTAATAAGAAAAATGGGCCTGGGCTTTTAACACAGGGGCTGGGTACCTTCAAACATACTTTGGGCCCAGCTGTTGGGCGTCAAAGGGCAGCAGCACGACATACTTAAAGGGCACGTGAGTCCTAAGGACAGCCCATTGATGGACGATAATTTTGGTCCATCTTCTTCCTCTTTGATCAAGTCAGTTACAAAAGGAAACCGAAAATATCAGAGGCAGTGTTCGTCGATGATCTGGGTACAGAGTAAAGGGAAAACTCTAGTTTCTCCTGAAAAGTGAAACCCAAAATTTAATAGATGCGATGGTAAAGGTAAGGAGAAGGTGCAAGACCCAGATTCAGAGTTTGAAGAGACTTCCAGCGAGGGCGACTCAGACTCGAGTGAATACTCAATCTTGGGCTGCATAGATCAAACAGTGTGGATTGGTATGAATGAAGCAGAGTTTCAACACTGAAGAATTGTTCTTGGGAGAAGAAAGGGAAAAGTTGATCAATACAAAAGAAACAAAGGAATCTAGGTGGGCAGTACATGTAGTCGAAGTTGAGCAGATGACACCCTCCCCTGGCTTTAGAGAGATTACCTCCAGTGTTCCAGCAAGAACAGGATGCACAGGAAGTGAGTCAAGAGGAGACTTTGAAGATGAGTATGGAGGCAATAGAGAAGGGTGTACTTGAAAAGGTTATTGGCGCAACCAGAATTGTTAATAATTCCATTCCCACTCAACACAGGCAAATTTCAGGGGTTGATTCTGATATGCTGGGCTTCAAACAGGACTTCCCAACCACACTTGTCTTCGATCCTCATCCAATGTCTCCAAGTAAGCGTGTCCTTTCAGTTTTGGCTACTGATATGTGTGCTCTGCCTGAAACAAGTACACCAGCTACCCAGCCTGATTGGTTAAGGAGGGAGGGTGGAGATGGAATTGTGAGATTAGAAGAGGGAGAGGTAGAAGATAGGAGGGGGAGGGAAGAGGAGGTGGAAAGGATTTGGGGCCTAATCAGTGAGTTTCTTGATGATTGTAAAAAGAGGAAGAGATAAGTCAGGAGGGTGTGCAAGAAAAGGATGACCCAATCATAAGGGAGAATACACAAGATCAAGGAATTCAGAAGATGAAGATGTATTCTAGAAAGAGTGAAGAAAAAAAAAGCAGAAGAAGAAAAAGACAGAAATAGAAAGGCTGATCTCTGATGTAGAGGGTGATATCGAATTTAGTGGGAGAGGAGATAGACGGAAACAACCAAAGTAGGGAGGGAAGAATAAAAAGAGGGTTCAAATTAAAAGGTGAAAACATGAAATTAATTAGTTGGAATGTAAGAGGTTTGGGGAGTGCAAGGAAAAGGAGTGTGATAAAAGACCTAATGAAAAGAGAGGATCCTAATGTGGTAATGCTGCAAGAGACCAAATTAACAAAACTGGATAGAAGGTTGATCAGTAGCATGTGGAGATCGAGAGGAATAAGATGGGTTGAGGCTCCATACTAGGGGGCTTCAGGGGGTATAGTGATATTGTGGAAGGATGAAGTGCTCGAAGCAATGGAAGAATTGATAGGTAGGTATATCATATCATTAAAATTCAAGAGCATGGAGGATGGATTTAATTGGGTGTGAACTAATGTCTATGGACCAAATAGTTATAGAGAGAAGTGATATGTGGGAGGAACTGTATGCAATTTGGGGTTTGTGGGAAGGTGCTTGGTGTTTGGGAGGAAACTTAAATGTGATAAAATTTTCCAATGAAACTTCTAATCCCAATCAATCTATCACCACTAGTATGAGGAAACTTAATGAATTCATAGACATGTGTGAATTGAAAGAGATCCCCTTGTTGCAAACCAATTTCACTTGGTCCAATTTTCACGAAAACTCGTTATGCTCAAAACTGGATAGATTTCTGTTCAATATAGGGTGGGAAAATCATTGGGAAGGTTTGGTTTCCAAAGCATTGCCTAGAGTCACTTCAGATCACCACCCCATTAGATTAGGAACAGAAATGTTTTTACATGACCCTACTCCTTTCAAATTTGAAAACATGTGGTTGATGCATCCGGATTTTATTCGGAAAGTGGAGGAATGGTGGAAGGAGGAATTAAGGGGAATAATGTGGGAAGGAATCAAATTCCATAAGAAATTGCAAAGATTAAGATCTAAAATAAAGGAGTGGAATAGGGATCATTTTGGAAGGTTAGAAGAAAGGAAACTGACTCTAATTTCCCATATTGAAGAGTTGGACAATGTGGAAAGTGAGAGATACCTCCATGCGGAAGAGAGGGACTTAAGATGGAAATCAAAGAAAAAATTGGAAGAAGTCCTTAAGAGAGAGGAAATATCTTGGAGACAAAAGTCAAGACAAAAATGGATAAAGGAAGGGGATGGGAATACAAAATTCTTTCATGCTATTGCCAATGGAAGAAGGCACAAAAACTTTGTGGCTAGGTTGGAAATCAATGGAGAGCTGATCTCAAATCAAGATGAAATTGCTAGAATCTTTGTGGACCACTTTAAATCCCTTTACAGGAGACCTTTGGAGGATAGGTTGAGTTTAGAAGGATTAGAGTGGTCTTTACTAGATGAGGAGGCAGCAAATTGGCTAGAAAGAGATTTTGAGGAGGAAGAAATAAGAAGGCAGTGTTCTCCTTGAATAGGTCTAAAGCACTGAGCCCAGATGTATTCACAATGGCTTTCTATCAAGATTGTTGGGAAGTGTTGAAAGATGATTTACTTGAAGTCTTTAAGGAATTCTCAAATACACATATTGTTAGCCTTGGAGTTGATGCAACTTTCTTGGCCTTGATTCCAAAAAAAGGTGATGCTAGCCATCCAAAGGATTTCCGACCCATTAGTCTAGTGACCAGCGTCTACAAGATAATTGTTGAAGTCTTATCATTGAGGATCAAAGTAATTCTTGTTTCTCCCCTCCCTCATCAGTCAGTATCAAGGAGCTTTTGCTCAAGGGAGACAAATAGTTGATCAAATTCTAATAGCCAATGAATGTGTAGAGGAGATGAAGAGATCTAGGAAGGAAGGTTTTGTGTGCAAATTGGACTTAGAAAAGGCCTATGACATGATGGATTGAGGTTTTTTGAAAAAAGTTTTGCATCAACGGGGGTTTGGGGAGAGATGATGCAATTGGATGCTTGGGTCTGTACGATCTTGTCATTTTTCTGTCCTTGTTAATGGAGTAGTAAAAGACTTCTTTCCTGCTTGCAGAGGGTTAAGGCAAGGTGATCCCCTTTCACCCTTTTTACTTTAGTGGCAGATGTCTTTAGTGGACTCCTCTCTAAGGTAGACAGAAAAGATGACTTTAGGGGTTGGATAGTGGGTAGAGACAACATTCCAATTTCTTATCTCCAATTTGTAGATGATATCATTATTTTTTGTGAAGGGGGAGACATCAGGAAAGTCGGGAGATTGAAAAATCTAATCAAGAAGTTTGAAAAAGTGTCAAATCTGAAATTCAATTTGGACAAGAGTTGCATAGCAGGGATTAATTCAAAGAACAGGTTTCATTTCTAAATACATTATGGACAGACAACCAGGTCTTTAATAACCCTACTGATGCATTAATCACTACTGCTTCTGAAGCCAGCTTCTGCTAAAAAATTCTGCAGTTCTTTTCCAGCCAGATGACCCACAAAACTGCAGCCGGGATAGAGGATCAACAAACCTTCCCTTTTTTAGATATACCCTGGATTTTCCATCCTTTTAACAGATCCTTCACCGACCCAGGAACACACCAGTCCAAGTTTATAGCATCAACAAAGTGGTTCCAAATTGAAGCACTGAAGCTACAGTGCTGGAATAAGTGGCTTGATGCCTCCACCTCCCGGTTACAGAAGACACATAGCACTCAGGGTCATTAAACCCATTCTTCACCAGCATGGCCTTAGTCAAGCATTTGTCTAAATCCGCCACCCAGAGGAAGAGTTTCACTTTAGAAGGGGCTGATGTTCTCCATATAGATTTGCTCGGGAAAGGCTCTCTTGCCTCTCCTACAAGACCCGAATAAAAGGACTTGACAGAGAACTCTCCAGAGCTTGTCCACTTCCAGCATCTTGTGTCTTGGACTTACAAATTCAGCTGCTGATTTTGTAGGATTTTGAAAGACAGGCCACCAGATCCACCTTCCAATCAT